>NC_135531.1:134017363-134320176 GCF_045843805.1 Urocitellus parryii | reverse complement strand
GCCCTGACTGCTGGAAAGTAGGGATGCTGGTTCTGAGATATGCTAGAACACCTCACTTTAACCTCAAGAACATGGAAACTGGATTTTTAAGGGTCAGCTCCTAAATTTTTAAATTGATGATAATCCACATGCTTTAACACACTGGTCCAGAAGCTGATTTTGACCCTAAAATCCTCAGTGTTATATCAGTCTTACAATAATTCCTTGCAGTAGGGTTTTTTAAAACAAGGAAGCAGAGTTCAGAGAATTTAAGTGAGTTGCCCATGGTCACGAAACAGTGCCTTGAATGGAAAATTTCAGCTCTAAGCTCGGTCTCTTTCCCAAATCCATCACGGCTTATGTGAAAATGCTTTGTAAATGACAACATGGGCTGTGTGATTGTTAACACGAGTGAAGAGGTGGCTTTGAGCAGAACCCTAAAAAAAGAGTTCCTTAGACTTAAAAGGCACATCCAAAGTCCAGCCAAGTGGGGGACATGGGTCTTATTAAGCACTCCTGACCTCCCAGTGGCAAAAGTAAAGCAGCACTTCCACCTCCGAACCCTGTGCAGCGTGTACATTGAACCTATCAAAAAACGAGGGTTGGCTTTCCAGTTGTTAATCAGGGAGATGACTTCCAAGAGGGATCCTGTGGTAAGCTCTGAGGCTTACAGTTTTCAGGCTCTGGTGTTCTGGGAACAGCAGGCTGTCATTAACCCTTAGGGTGCAAAGGCCAGACATTCCTTAGCTTGACCCGGCTCCCTAAAACCCGAGATGCTGGGCTCCTCCAGGGGCAGGAAGGGGATAAATGGTGCATCTGTTTTCTCTCTCAGGAGGTCAGGAGCTCAGGCACGGGTTTAAAAGCATTCTTTACACAGCGGCAGATAACCCCTCTGACACAGGCCCTCACATAAGCCCGCTGTGCAGCGTCCCGGGGCCCTCCTGAGGAGGCAGACCCTTGGCACCCACAGTAAGGTGGGACCACTGCCAGGATGTGCAAAAGAAAAAGGCTCTCTATGACATTGGTACGGTTTCTGGTCCCCTCTAGATTATTCTAGAATGTTCTGAGCCCTTTGTAGATCCCTACCCCTGTGGGGATTGGGTTGGGGCAATATGATAGCTCTGAATACTGAAAACAGTATTCTAGTATGTTAGAAGGTGGTTATCTAGTCTGTTAGAAGGAGGGATCGGACTGTCGGAAGCAGGGAGATTTGGGATAGTAAATTTTAAGCAGTGACTGACAGGGAAAGCATGGTGATGACCAGCTGTCTTCCTGTGCAGCTTCCTGTTCAACTCCAGAACTCGGGTCTGAGCCTCTACAGAGCACACTTTCGAGAACAATGCACAGCAAAGCCTTTGCCCTTCCAGGAGGTGCCTCTACTTCCGAATCATTTTGTTTATACGACCCCATTCCTTCAGCGTCCTCTCTGCCTCTTCTCATTCCTGAATGACATTTTGGTGAATGACCCCCATGAATCCCAATTTGAGAAACCCTGGTCTCCTTCCTAAGCTATGGCTCTCAGAGCATCTTAATCCAGAGTCACCCACCACCATCATCAACAGTCCCAAGAGCCTTCTAAACGTCACCCCAGCCTCCTCCCTCTGCTTGGCCTCTGTTTTAGACAGTTTTTGTGTTGCAGTGATCAAAAGAACTGATAAGAAAACTTAAGGGAAGGAATATTTATTTTGGCTCATGGTTTTAGAGGTTTCGTCCACTGTCCACTGACTCCATAACTCTGGGCCCCAGGTGAGGCAGAACATCACGGCGGAAGGGTATGGAAGAGGAAAGTCGCTCAGGACATGGCAACCAGAAAGCAGAAAGAGCTCCATTTACCAAGGACAAATTATAGAGCATAATTCACACACCCAGTGACCTACTTCCTCCAACTATACCCTCCCTGCCTATAGCTACTGCCCAGCTAATACATACTAGTGAATTTAACCACCGATTAGTTTATACCTCTGAAAATTTTTGACTTATCCCACGTAGAGTTTTTGTTGGACACCTCATTTCTAAGCCATATCATTTGTTTCTGAATCTTTAAAATGGGAACATTAATAGGACTCATAGGGTTGTATATTTAGTTGGTTTCCCACTGCTACAATGAAATACCTGAGGCTGGATACTTTATAAAGAAAAGATCTTTATTTATCCCACAAGTTCTGGAGGTCCAAGAGCATGGAGCCATCATCAGTTCAGGTCTGGTGAGGACCTTATGGTAATGGGTATCATAAAGGTGAACGGCGTGTAACAATGGCAAGAGCAGAGGTAATAATGTAGAGAGACAGGGAGCTATAGAGTGGGGAGGGGCTCTTTTATAACTGCTCACTCTTGAGAGATCTAACTTAAGGTCCCAGGAGAATTTTAATCCCTTCCAAGGTCAGTGCTCCCAATGACCTAACCACCTCCCCCATAGGCCCACCTTTTAAAGGTACCGTACCACCTTTCAGCCCTGCCACATTCAGGACTGAGTTGCCAACACAGGTATCCTTGAAGAACACACTCAAACCTTTCCAAATACAGCAGGCTATAAGAATTAGATGAGCTGATATGTCTGCAGTGCTTAGGACTTGTCAGCCACTGATCATAGTAGGACTAGCACTTGACATAGTAGCTTGTTTTTCAAAGCTTAACTTGGTTTTATTTTTTCCTTGAGCTGTCATAAAAGAGAGAGCCAACCTTTCTTCATTGATCATTCTAAGTTTTCTAAGCTAGTGCTTTCAAACATAGCTGCAGAAAATTGAGGCTTGGGCACCCCTATCTTAGTACCTTCTGGTAGACAGAGGGTGCAGGATGACTCAGAATCCTAAACCCCAGCCCTGGGCATCAGAAGCCCCATATTCTGGGTCTCACCAGTCCTTGGGCCAAGTGTAAGGTTGTTTCCTGGGTCGCTGCTATAGGAGGCCCTACACCTTTGCCCTTTGGCCACACTGAAAAGCATCCAAGCCATGGTCAGAGTCCATGTGGAGTTGAGCGTATGTCTTTATGGGATCCATAACATTTCCTGTTCAACTGAGAGGGGCTGTCAGAGCAGTTCTTACCCAACCAGGCTGGGCCGGACAGAGGGACAGCCACGTGTGAGGGTCAACTTGTTAGAAGAATAGATAGAAGAATCAGAAGATGTCAGATTGTGTCCCTAATCTATCTGTGTGACTGTTGGACAAAGTAGAGCCTCAGTTTCACCACATGTAAATGAGGATAACAGTCCCTAGCTTTGGAGATTTCTTTTGATAAATAAATAAAATAATATATACATAGTATGTTAGTCAGATTTCCATCACTGTGACAAAATACCTGAGATAAACAATTTATAAGGAGGAAGGGTTTATTTGGACTCCTGGTTTCAGTCCACAGTCATGTCAGTCAGCTCCACTGTTTTGGGGCCTGTTGCGAGGCAGAACATCATGGCGGGAAGCACATGGTGGAGCAAAGCTGATCACCTTTTGGTGGCTAGAATGCAAAAAGAGAAAAAGGGGCCAGGACTCCCAATCCCTTTCAAAGGCACACCCCCAGTGACCCAACTTCTTTCTAGTAGGCCCCACTTGCTAAAGGTTCTACCACTTCCCAAGAACACCACAGACTGGGGACCAAGCCCTTAACACATGGGATCAAATTTATAACAGACAGGATTTATTTTGAAGAATAAGTAAAATTACATGTATGCATAAATACATACATGTATTTATACGTATATACATATATATATATAAATATATTGTGAAGTGTTGTAAGGGAGAGATGTCAGATGATGGTAAATGTGAGAATATATATGCACGTGTGTGTGTGTGTGTGTGTGTGTGTGTGATATAAAATCAAAGGCAGCAGGCACTCCTGTTACTACTGTTGTCACAAGTTTAGGTTGCATGAACCCATAGAATAGTTGTGTTGAGACATGTGGCCTAAATTCATCCTGTGTTGGAGTTCCGTATTTTGTACCACCTCACCTTCAGAGGGAGCTTGCCCTTTGATCCTTTTCTGAATCCACATTTTCAGAGGCACAAATAGAAACTTTTGCTGCTTGGACCAAGGAGGTCTGAGGAGAGAGAGACCTCTGATGCCTAGACAAGTTGGCCTGGTCTTTTAGAAGTGCGTGGGCCTTGCCATTCCCTGCCCTTGAGGCGACCCTTCTGCCCCTCTGAGCCAGCAACCTCCATGTTTCAAACACTCCCAGATGTCTGCTCTGTGCTTACTCTTGGCTGAGGGTTGGGGACCCCGTTGCCTGCCTTAGGGAATGTTCTTTAGAAATACAAAGAGGCAATTTCCACAAAGGGTGACACCTGATGTGCACTTTGGTGCTATTTGGTTGTCCAGTTGGAGGAGTAGGGCATCAGAGAGGAGCTCAAATTTCCCAAGGGAGTGAAAGATGCACAGAAATTCTCCAAGTCTATCAAATATCTGTACCCCACTGTGCCCCTCCTTTGTGGTTCCTGCCAGAGCCACACACCTCTCCTCTTATTATTGACTTAATATTATTCTTTAAATTGACCCATGTTTTTTTACTTAAAGTTATTTTTAAAAGTAAACGTTATACACTCTGGTAAATAGAAAATCAGTTTCACTTACCCAAAATAGAAAGAAACTCTAAAAATAAATACAAGGAAGGGAAGTTATTAAATTATAACCAGATACTGCAGCGTGTTGGAGGCTTGGAGTCTGAGGCTGGCTCTCTGTGTGTGTTAAAAAAGGGTGGGGGGAGGGGATGAGCAGGCGCTAGCGACAATTACGGACACACTAGCATCAGCACGAGATCTTCTCTTCCACATCATTGCAGAAGAACTGGAAGGGGGTCAACTTCATTTTATGTCCCAGCTGTGCATCATGTATGAACTTTCCCTGGGGGGCACGCCCCTCATTTGGGAGAAGTTGCCAGAGCTGGAAAGATTCCCAGTGCCAGAGAGAGATCAAGGGCTTTGAGGTGTGGTTGTGGGTTCATGGAGGAGGTGGAAGGTAATGAACTGAGCTCCAGGTGTGAAGAGGAACCGGGATGATGGTGAATGAAAGAATATCAACCATAACTTCAGCCCACACTTCCTGAAGGGTCTTCCCCAGGGCCAGGCACCACCTGCAGGAACATTATTTAATTTTCACTGTATCTCAAGAGGGAGCTGCCTCTTGAGACTACCCGCAAAACACAGTATTTGCACACAATCCTAAATCAGCCCACACCTTGCTCAAACCTAGGTTTCCCTGCCCCTTAACTCTGGAGCCTGGACCACAGGAGTGTGGGCTTGGGATGTGCCTGCAGGCAGCGAGGCACAGAGCCTGTTCATCCTCCCAGATCTTCCCAGCATCCCGGGGGCTAGGCAGACACAAGACCCTGTGCTTGTGAGGTGGCTCAGAGACAAGAGTTCTATCTGAGGTCCTGAAGTCTGTGGTTCCTCTCCATTGTGTGCCCTATGTTTAATTTATAAATTCTCAACTTCTTAAAATTAAAAAATTATTATGGTAAATTATACATGACATTGATCATCTTAGTCACTTTTAGTTTTTGCATTGCTACGGATAGACCCCAGAGCCTCATGCATGCTAGGCAAAGTGTTCAAACATTGAGCGACTCCCCCAACCCTATCTTAATGATTTTTAATCAGCTTATTCAATGGTATTAAGTACACTCACACTGTGTGTCACCGTCACCAGTACCCACTTCCAGAACTGTTTGAACTTCCCAAGCTGGTACTGTCCCCATTAAACACTAACTCCCACAGACCCTGGAAACCATCATTCCTTCTGTCCCAATCAATTTGACTATTCTAGGCACTTCATATAAATAGAACCATATAGTATTTGTCATTTTTGACTGGTTTGTTTACTTAGTAAAATGGCCTCAAGGTTCATCCGTGTAATAGCATATGTCAGAATTTCTTTCCTTATTTTTTCCCCCCTCTTTGAGATGGGATCTCATTATGTTGCTCAGGCTGGCTTCAAACCTCTAGGCTTAAGTGATTCTCCTACCTCAGCTTCCTGAGTAGCTGGGCCCATAGCGCCATGCCATTGTGTGACCTTCTGAATAATATTTTGCTTGCATGCATAGACCATAATTCGTTTATGCATTCATCTGTTGATGGACACTTGTGTGACTTCCAACTTTTGGCTCTTGTGAATAATGCTGTTATGAATATGTACAAAAATCTATTTCAGTTTTTACTTTCAATTCTTTTGGCATATGCCTAGGGGTGGATAAGTTCCCAACTTTAAACATAATTAGAAAGGACCTTATTACCTGTGGGACATTGCCCAATGAATAAGCTCCCTCTGATCATCTCCTACCCAACCTTCCTTGGTTCCAGCCTAGTTTGCCTGAACAGCATTCTTATCTTCACTCTGAGATACAGTTGTCCCTTGCCATCTGTGGGATTGATTCCAGGACCCCTCTCAGAGACCAAAATCTAAGAATGCTCAAATCCTTTATGTAAAATGGCCTAGTATTTGCATATAACCTACACATACCCTCCTGTATATGTTAGATAATCTCTGAATTAGTTATAATACCTAATACAATGTAAGTGCTATGTGAATGGATGTTACACTGTATTGTCTTTGTGAAAAATACCAAGAAAAAAGTCTGTACATGTTTCATATGGATGCAATTTTTTCTCTAAATATTTTCAATCTGTGGTTGGTTGAACCTGCACATTAGGACCCTGCAGATATGAACAGCCAACTGTGTTGTTTTTATAAGCCCTACCACATTGTACAAAGGACTATAATACATATGTGTTCAACCCAAATTCTGAAAGTGTATCAGTTCCAGGAATAAGTGTGAGATGAAAAGGAGGAGACGGGCATCTCACCCGTGGCCCTAGGGAACGTCCCCAGCCACGCACCGTTGGGTGAGCCCAGTGCAAGGCAGGCAGCTGAGACCTGGCCTTATATCTGTCAGTATTACTGACAGAGCCTAGGGTAGTTCTGCCATCTGCTCCTTTCTTCAGAAAGCCCCTGCCCTGTCAGCAGAACCATCAAGCTGACCATCTCCCAGGCAAGCTGCTTGCAGCTGGTGATAACCAGAATCAGTCTTGGGAAGGAGATGGGGCGCTCCTCCCTGAGAATCCTAATGGCCATGCAGGGATGGGCTGCAGAAACATCTCCAGTGATTCATCTAAGCAGCCCACTGTGCAGAGGCCTAAAGGGAAATTTCATCATGCTAACATGGTTTTATTTTTATTTTTCTTAGGCATCTCTTCTCACTCGTCTTTTATTCTAATGATCATAATATGGTCCATTCATTTTTAAACGTTTCCACCCCATTTATCTAACAGTGCAAGTGATCACTACAGCCAACTAAATCAGTCCGTTTAAATTCCAAGTACTTCATTCTCTCCACATCCAGGGCATGCAGACATCTGCCAGACAAACACAGAGCAGCTGTAGATCAAACTCATAAGTTAATGGAAAGTCCTGGTTGATCAACATCTGGTTCAGCCCTTCCTCAAGGGTCCTCCTTAGGCCTGTAGCTTGCTTTGAGCTGACCATCTAGGGTTTGCACCTTCCTCCTCTGGTGAGGTTACCATGAGGTCTTCATTTCATCTGGCTTCACATTCCCTGACCTTGTGTCCTATTAGCCAGGAGCCAGTATCTTCAAGCAAACACAGTACCCATCAACTGAGCAGCCTGGGCTCCTATGATTACAGACTTCTGCAAGCCCAGCCCACAAATTAGAACTGTCTTCCTTGCTCTAAGGACTTCCTAGAATGGTCCAGAACTCTGTGAAGCAAGTAGTGTGCCAAGGTTGTAAAGATGTCCAATTCCCCACCCAGAGCTGAAGTCCACAGCAGAATCCAGAAGCCACAGCAAGCAGCCAATACTGAGCAGCAGATCAGGATACAAAGATGCAGAAGGTACAAATCTGAGCTCCTTAACAGGCCAAAGGGAAAGACAGAAAACAGACAGACTGTGAGACAGAAAGGTGGATGGAAACCAGAATGTGAATCAAAGATAAGGCCATTGGGGAAAATGCCTGGCTTTTGGTACCCAAGCATCTTGCTTGACTGGAAACTCAGAAATAAATCCAGGGTTCCTGGAGAGCTGCTTGCCCAGAAGCATCTGGACTCTAGAAAACAGTGGCTTTCTACATTTGGATTTGGATGCCTCCTGTCCCACAGAGCCAGCCTCCGGGGCCCCACTCTGAAAGTCATTCTGGGAAAAGCCTGTCTGAAATCTGCAGTGATTGCTGGGAGCCTTCAGAAGCCCCAAAGTTGAGCCGTCACCTATTCAACACCTTGGGCCTTGGTGGCCAGGGAGAGATTGTGGTCCTAGGTCTGGCTGATTTCTAAAGGCAGCAAATGGCTTGCCTTCAAACATGCCTTTTGTATGCAACCCAACCAATCCAAATCCCATGTCCCAACCAATAAGTTTATCTAACTCTTAACACTCCAAATCAATAGTTCTCCTGCCCTAAATCACTACAAAGATAGGCACCAAACAACTAGGGACAAATCTGTAGCCCAAAACCTGCAAGAATTACTTAACTGTGCAATCCTAAACTTGCTCAGCTTGCCTTCCCTGCCCTGCCCCTTCCTTCCCAGGAAAACCACCAAGAAAGCTCTGGCCCTTGCTCTCTGCCATGTCTTCCTCTCTTGACCCCCCCTGGTGCTTCCACATGTGGCCCAGCTTTTCTTTTGAGGTGGTTTTCTCCACATCTGTCATCCTTCCCCCCCCATTGAATATTTTATTTCAAAATTCAGCCTCTGATGTCATAATTACAAAATATTTAAAATCAACATTTTATAAGGATACTGCCACATTAAAAAAAAAACACCTCTTCCTAAACTTTTTGGTTTCTACAGATTTATAGATACCATGTTTGTTTTATATGGACTTTGAGAATGGAATGAATTGAAATGAATTTAAATTTCTTCCTTAGTTCATATCTTTTTATCTTCCTACTATCTGTCTTTGGCAGCTCTTGAATAAATTCTACCTTTCTGGGATATTTGTAAGGTTTTATAGTTTGTTTCTTTTATTTTTACATGCTCCATAATCTCACTTTTCAGTTTCTTGATCATGTGACTTGTAATCAGGGTTCAAAACAATAACAGCCCTTACATCAGGGCTGCTGACAACAGCTGACTCTGAAAGGAAGCGTCCTCCTTCGAGGCACTTTCTACCTCAAATGGCCCAATCCAGTAAACAGAGGATAATATGATGTCATCTGATCTTGCAACAAACCAGAAATAGCCATCTTTCTCCCTACACCCTTTGTCACCTGTGACATAGAAGTTGCCTTGTAGAGTTGAAGCTATTTTTGAGGAATTATCTACATAATGAGTAAAGGCAAAATGGTCAGTTAGGTAGAAGAACTTGGATTCCAATATCTCCTTGTTCCGGAGGCAGAATATTGCTGTTTTCATCTAAAATCTTAACATCAAAAGCGGGAGAAGGTTTTCCCAGGCTTATTTTTTCATTCTCTTAAATTTCCACAGATTAGCACTGTTTCTGTCTGTATCCTTCATAGATATCCAGGCTGGTCCTATTTCTCCATTGTTCCATCATTTCTGGAATGACCAGCACCCTAGCACTCATGCACTGCTTCAAGCTTTGAATTTATAGCTGCATGTATCATTCTGTATAAGCATTTGGTATTCAGTTGGTGCTGAACAGAAAATAGTGATGAGAAACTTGGAGAGTGGAAATTGACCCAAAATGGGCAAATGGTGTGCAGATATGCATGTTCCTTGGATCCTTGGAGAAGCAAAACTATTCCATGCAGATTTTACCCAGCTTGTGTCTAAGGTATACCACATCATATCCGAGGGTGTCAAATCCAGGCAGAATCTTCCATTTATAGATAATCCTAAACCAAAACTGCGGTGGGTGTGTATGATCAATTTAGGAGGTCCAGTTCTTGCACTGGTAAAGTAAATGCCCATCATCTCAGGGTGTTTTGTCTTCACACAGGTGTGGCTGTCACTGGCATGTTTCATCATCTCCTTGAGGTGTTCCCAACCCTCTCTGGAGTTTAGAGACACAATTAGCTTGGAGTGGACATTTTCACATTTAGATACCATCCATTGCTGGGCCACCGTGTCATTGGTAATAATGCACTTTGCTTTTGAAGACTGTAGTGTGTAGAGGAGGTCTTTCTGGGTCAGCTGAGTGGTTCCTGGGATAAGAACTGTCCCAGCAGGAGTTGGGATCAGGTTCATGTTCATCCAAGTCAAAGAATGAACACCATGAATGCTGCTGAGGTAAGCAAGTGAGCAGGAATTTTATTAAAAAGGAAAGTGAGAGAAAGATTCAGAATCCTGGCACAGTGTGCCTGGGAGGGCCAAGAGTGCCCCACATCTGTCATCTTACCATACCCGATTAAAATAAAATCCTGGGGGCATTTAAAAATAATCTCAAAGACAAAGGGGGGGCTGTTGGAGGGAAGAGTTCTCTGTCCCTGGAGAGAGAGAGAGAGAGAGAGAGAGAGAGAGAGAGAGAGAGAGCTGCATGCAGAAGCAATGTGAAAGGAGCTTGAGGGACATCATTTTGCATGAGGGACGTGGCTCATCCACCGTGATCTTCAGGAAGGTCAAATGAGACCCAACCATGGTAAGTCTCCAGGGACCCAGATCAGGGTGGACAAGGGAGCAAGGTGGGTCTGAAGCTTCAAACTGCAGACGCCAGGCACACTTGGGCCCTATTCCAAGAAAGTGTGATTCAGTAGGTCTTGGGTGGAGCCTGGGAATTTGTCTTCACTGCTTCTCAGATACATCTGATGCATAGCCAGATATGGGTTATACATTACAAAATGTAAGGCATTGTCAATTTTAATAATATTAACAATGGCAGCAGCAATAATAGCTACCATTCACGGAGTGATTCTGTGCCAAGTGCTCATTATGCATTATTCCTAATTTCCACAACACTGCCAGCTATGGCTTGAACATGTCCCCAGCCCAAAATTCATGTGTTGGAAACTTAATCCTGAATACAATGGTGTTGAGAGGTGGGACCTTTAAGTGGTGAGTAGGTGAGGAGGGCTGTGCCCCCTAAATGGATTAATTCTGTTATCACAGGATTAGTTATTGCAGAAGTGGGTTCCTCATTAAAAGGATGTGGTCAGCCTGATTTTCCTCTTTGCCATGTGTGCTGGCCCTTCCAGTATGTTGTGATACGTCATGAAATGGCCTCTCCACATACTGGCACCATGCTCTTGGACTTCCTTGTCTCTAGAATCACAAGCCAAATACAACTTCTATTGCTTATCATTTACTCAGTCTGTGGTATTCTGTTGTAGAAGCAGAAAACAGATCAAGATATACTTTAAAGGGATTATTATTTCCATTTTATAGTCAGAAAAACTGAGGCTTAGGCTGGTTATGCAATGTGCCCAAGGTCACCCAGGTTGTCAATGAGAGAGGTGGGAAGTCCAGTCAGATCCCAAAGCCAGTACCATTACTCTTCTTATGTCAGTCATCTCTGATCAGTCTATGGGCTAATTAATGATACCTGGTATTCCATGAAAACTCATTGAGCAGGACTCTCAGGGCTCTTACACAGATCTCCAGCATCCCTCTGGGGTTTGTTTATGGTTGCTTAAAAACAAGCAACTATAGTGGTGCATACCTGTATTCCCAGTAACTCAGGAGGTTAAGGCAGGAGAATCATGAGTTTAAAGCCAGCCTCAGCAACTTAGTGAGACCCTGTCTCAAAATTAAAAATTGAAAAAGAGGGGGCAGGAATGTGGCTCAGTGGTTATGCACCCCCTGGGCTCAAAGCTGAGTACCCAAAACAAACAAACAAAAAACCAAGCACTTTGAGAACCTTGGGATAAAGATGCTCCACAATCATATCAGATTATTAGTTTTGCATTCAAATGAGTTCATTTCTCTTAATAAGATCTAACTATTTTTATTCCCCCGCAACCTCATGAAACAGTGCTCAGCACTAGTGTCTTACACACAGCCCCCATCTTACCCCTTGCAAAAGGAAAGCAGAGTTCAGTAAGAGGCTTGAGGTCATTCTCAGTCAGGAAAATGAACTTACTTTGAAAAAATTCTTTAGAACAAGAGCTCTTAACCTGGCTGCAGGAAATTCTCAAAACACATGAGATTTTGCATGAATAGGCACTTCTGTCTGTGCCCTGAGCTTTAATCAGGGTCTCAAAGGAGCCCCAGAGAGCCAGAATCTTGACTCAATTTCTTTCATAATTAACTTTAAGGGTTCCCCTGCCTAGTTCTTCTTTCCTTGTTTTCAGTGAAACTAGAACTTGTTCCCAAAACAGGCATCCAGTAAAATGGCGTTCACAAATATGTTATGATAATACGGTAGTAGGCTACATAATATAAATCTAAATGTTCCATTCCTTTATCATATTAATAACTAAATAATTATTTTATTGAAGTTCAATGCTTCCCTCCTTCCTGAAATCTTGGCATCTTCTGAGATGTAAAAATAAAAAATTTAGGGATGGGGTTGTAGCTCAGTGGTAGATTGCTTGACAAGCAGCATCAAACCCTGAGTCTGATCATCAGCACTGCAGAAAATAAAATAAAGTAAAAATAAAAATTCATATTGAAATAGTCAACCTGTCCTACTTCTTTCTTAATCCTTCTAACTGCAGGGGAATGTGGCTTACTGCAGAGTAATTATATTATGGACATGATTTTACTAAATAAATATTAATCAAGGTTGGGGATATAGTTCAGTGGTAGAGTGTTTGTCTAGCTGGATTCCATCCTAGTACCACATGCACAAATTGATAAATAAGTAAATATTTATCAATTCACATATTACATTTTTAGTAAGTCCGGTTCCCAGCACTGATTTAGGTACAGGAGATTCCAGTGCAAACAAACCAATAAAGAAGCCAGTTGTTCTCAAGAAACTTGCATTTCAATGGGGGAGTGTAGATTATAAACCATAAATCATGTTAGAGAATGAGAGAGAGAGAGAGAGAGAGAAGATAGTAATAAACATGTATTAGTTCCCTGTGGCTGCTATAACAAAACCCCACGAATCTTGTGGCTTAAAACAGCAGAAGTTTATTTCACTATTCTAGAGGAAACGACTAACATCAAGGTATTCTTGCTTACCTCTCTCTTAGCTTCTGGTGGTTGCCAGCAATCCTTGACTTGTACACTCACCAATTTCATTTCTTCCTGAGTCATCACATGGCATTTTCCCTGGGTATGCCTCTGTGTCTAAATTCCCTCATCTTATGTGAACACCAATCACCGGGTTAGGATCCACCCTAATCCAGTGAGAATTAATCTTAATTGATTATATCTAGAAAGAGTCTATTTCCAATAAGAACACCTTTCTATGCAGCAGGAAGTTAAGGCTTCCCATATGTATTTTGTGGGGGACACAACATAACCCTAACAAGTAAAGAAATTTTAAGTGGCTACAAGGGAGACAGAGTGACAAATGCTAGCATGACCTGCCAGTTTCCTTGGAGGAGATGCCACTGGAGCAGAAACCTAAATGAAGAGAAGGAATAAGCCATGAGGACATCTAGGTGAAAGAATTTGAGGCAGAGACATCCAATTAAGCCCTGCCTGCATGTTTGACTCTCAGAAACCACAAAATGATAAATGTTTGTTGTTTGAACCATTAGTTCTGGGATAATTGTTGGGAGCTGTCAATAACACACAGTCACCCTGTATTGACCTTGTCTTTGTATTTGATTACTACTGATGTATAACAAATTACCTCTAATTTGGCAGCTTAAAACTTCTCTCTCTCTCTCTCTCTCTCTCTCTCTCTCTCTCTTTCTTATTTATGTATTTATTTAGTGATTCTGGGGATGGAAACCAGGGCCTTGCACACACTAGGCAAGCACTCTACTCCTGGGTTTCACCCCAGTCCCAGAAGCTTAAAACTTTAGGTCAAAACTCTGCATCTTCTGTTCAGGGTCTCACAAGGTTGTATCATGGTGGTGGCACAATATGTTCCTTTTACGGACTCAGGGGGGCTTTTACAAGCTCACATAGCTGTTGGCAGAATTTAAGTCCTTGTGGTTGAAAGAAAGAGGCCTTCCTGTTCTTATTAGTTAATGGCCAGGAACTCTTCTTAGCTCCTGGAGGCTGTCCACAGTTCCTGGCCACTTGGCCTCCTGTAAAGGCTCTCACTCTGTAAATCTCTCTGATTTCATCTCTTTCTCATTCTAGATTCATGTTGATAGGACTCATGAGATTAGGTCAGGCACACCTGGGTAATCTCCCTTTTCAATACTGACAATCATATTTTATTATAAAAGATACACATGGACAGCCAGATGAAGAGACACATAAGGATCTTCAGTAGAGGAACCTGTCCCCATGGAGTTAAACTCATCACCCTCCCACCCTCCCTGAGGATTTAGCAGGTCACCCAAACCTCATCATTTACAGTTTTTGCTGAGGTTTCATTGTATTGGCATGATTGATAAGATGACTGGCCACTGGTGACTAAATTTAATCTCCAGCGCCTCTCCATCCCCAGAAGTCAGGGGCTGAGGCAGAGAGTTCTAACCCCCATGATAAATTCTCTTTGGATAAATTTAAAGGCATCTGTTTGAGTAACATTATTTATACTGGCAAAACCCTTTTTCCGCGGATACAATCGTGACAATACCCTATACATATTCCTAGAGGTTGCAACTGATTCCGCCTTGCTCGCCTTGCTCGCTTTTCAGACTCATGACTGGAACCATGAGCTGCGCATGCGCGGTGTGCGCCAGTCCGCAATGCCAGTCAGGACTGCTTTAGTGTGAATAGAGGCAGAAGTTCTTGACCCCTCTGTTCCATGCTCACCACCCTGGAGATTCACGTCCCATTTCATCTCATCTTCCCTTACATTCAGGCATTCCTAACTCCTCTGTTATACAGATGAGAAAACTAAGGCTCAAAGGACTTTGTTGACTTCTCCAAGCTCCCAAATGTAAAGTGAGAGAACCAGGATTGGAGTCCAGGGTGTCAGAAAGTAAGGATTCCAATTCCAGTGTTATTACTTTCTGCCTGTGTCACTCCACCCCCCTCAGCCTCACTTTGCCCATCCTTAGGGTGGGGTGTTCAGAATATTCATTCTACCTCCCTCACAGGGTTGTTGTTTGGGTTCTAGAAGCCACAGTGGCTGGAACTGCATCTTCTTAACAGCAAAGAGCCATAAAAGGCTGAGGGAGCGTGGCTGTTGACCTTAATTTTAAGTCTTTTTGTTTTCATTTCCTGGAAGAAACTGTTTTGTAGGCATCCTGAGGATTTAGAAAACAACCAAGCCATTAGCTCTCTTGAGGCTCACAAATCCCTGAGCAGGAGTGATAGCAACTGGGGCTTGGGGGAAAAGGCATCAATTCATCCTACAACAGAGGCAGAGTGGCAGGGTGGGCATAGGTTTTCCCTTTCTCAAACCAGGGATGCCTGTGAGCAGAATCTTCTGGTTTTGCTCCTATTTATGCAGGGTACTGAGTCACTGAAGTAACCCAGCAATCCATTTTGCATAAAAACAAATGACTTGTTTAAATGAAAAGCAGACAACATTAAGTAGAATTGTCCCCCAAAGAGTGTCTTTCATGCCTCCTTATTAGGCGCCAGTAGGTCTTCTAGACAGTTTGGCCCCAAAGGAGAAGTGGCTAATTGCTGCGCATGTTGCCTAATCAGGAAGCAAAGACCTTGCAAGACATTTGAAGGTTCATCTTAGAAATGCAAACCAGCTTGAACTCTCTTCAAGTGACAACACATATGTTTACAACAGTGTCCCTCCTGCCCTCCCCCCCCCTCAAGAAAAGTCTCAGAATGAGAAGAAAAAAAACGTTTTGAAGTATAGCACACAGTCATTTGTTATGCAGGCTGGAATTAGTTTGGATGTTGATTCTAAAAGGTGCAGTGTGCTACTCAGATGCTTGTGAAGGTCCTTTGAGGTAGAAATGATCATGTCCATTTCACAGAGGAGAACATCAAGACTGAGGGGGAACTAAAGACCAGAAGGCAGGTGCCAGTTATTCCAAGTTTAGACTCCCAGGCTTCTCATTTCTGCTGAGGGAGGTCTCAGGGGCCTGGACAGAGCTGAGCATACAGATGGAGCTGGTGTAGGGAGGACATGAGATTCCAACCCATGAGGGAAGCAGGCTGGGGAAGAGGCCAGGGCTGGGGGGTCTTGCTTGATCATGCCTGGGGCCATCCTGATAGACTCCTTTGAACCCATTCGGGCATTAGAGGTGAAAGTTCTTTCCGAGTCCTGTTTAGAAGATTGATATGTGAGATGGGAAGATATCAGGATTTGGCCAGAAGAAGCAATGAGTTGCCAAGATGCCTGGGGAGGTCAGGAGAACTCAGTGTAGCCCTGTTTCCCTGGATTACAAGTCTGCTGCAGAAGGACTGACCTTCAGGCTCAATACAATAGTGTTTTTCTTACACAGCCTACTTGTCATTTCTTTATTACCCAAGTGCTGTGGATTTTCTCACCTCTGGTGTCATTTGCTTGGAAAGTGCTCCTTCCTTTAGCATTCCCCATACCAGCCTGGGGGAATATCTGGGTGAGCTCCCCTAAAATGTTTCCCATTTGGGTAGCAGACTATTCTAGTGACAAACAATCTCCTCCCTTTCTGTGTCCCTAGAGAAATCAAAATAATGATTTCAATTAATATTTGGGAATAACACCTTTGGCCTGATATTTTTATCAAACCCAAGTCATATACTTGGGTTTGAACAGAATTAGCTGGGAAAGAAGCTGACAGGGCCCTTTGAAGGAACTCTTTGGTGCCTTCCCTTATCAGCAATGACATTGTAAAAAGGTATCCCCCACAAGGACATAGAGGTCCCAGAGTTTTGCAAGGCACAGAGAGTGCCAGAATTTCTGGGTTTGGGCATCACACTTTGGCATCAAAACAATATTGGTATTCTAAGAGGGACCACTTTCCATATAATTGGGTTTCCTTATAATCTAGGTTTCCCCAGGCCATGCCAGGCCCAGGGGACAGCCAGGAGATAAGGCACTCAGGATCTTCATCAGGATAACAGTCACCACCTCAGTATGATTATGATGATGAATGACCACGTTGATGACACTGAGTACTTAACAATAAGGTAGTGCATTTAGGAGCAGGGTTTAATGTGAAGTGGGTACTCTTATATATCCTTAGTTTATGGCTGAAGAAATGGAGGCTCATGGAGTCTGCTCAAACTTGCACAACCATTGAGGTCCAGAGCTAGGACCTGCACAGGGCTATCCTACTCCAAAGTCTGTGCTCCTGACCACGGCACTGCATGACACCTTGACTACTGTTCCTCTTCCCTCCTGGCCCCTCCCTGATGCAGCTTCACCTGTTGCCGGCCACTGGGTATATCAGCTCACCCCATGTCCCATGGTGGCAGGGAGAGGCCACTCTCCCACTATAGGTGCTTATAGCTATTATACCCCAGAAGGAATTATGGGCCCCTCAGACTAGAGGACATAGGACAGTTTTCAGGACATGACCAGAGGGTGTCTGGGTAATGTTATGTTGAGACGATGTACTTGGGGGACATATGAAGAAATCTGACTTTGGACAGAAATTATATTATATTCATATTCATATTAGGTGTGACAATGACACTACAATTATGCAAGAGGAAAAACTTGTAATCAGTGAGAGATACAGAATAAAATATTTGCAAGTGACATGTCAGGTCTCCAGATGCTACAGTTTGGGTCTGGAATGTTTTCAAAGTCCCAGATGTTGAAGCTTGATCTCCAGCTTGGTGTTGGGAAGTGCTGGGAACTTTAAGAGTTGGGACACAGTGGGAGGGTTTAGACCATTGAGGGCATGCCCTTGAAAGAGATCAGGGAATGTTGGTCTCTTTCTCTTTTTTGCTTTCTGAGGTGCTGCCTTGCCATAGATCCAAAAGCAACAGGGTCAACTGACTGTTGACTAAAACTTCCAAAACGGAGCCCAAATAAACCTTTTTTTTTTTTTTTTAATTGCTTTTCCTGGATATTTTGTTACAGAAGTTAAAAAGCTGATTGACAGACACACTGGGATTTGCTTTGGAATACTCTGGACAAAAAAAAAAAAAAAAAAGAAAGAAAAGAAAAGAAAAGAAAAAAGGAAAGAAAAGGTGAGAGTTAGATGAACCCATATCAGTACATTGATAATTGCTGAAGCTGGAGGATGGGTTTATGGGGGATGGCTATTAGCTTGATCTTCAAAGCAAGCTAAAGTAAGTAAGCCTACCTCAGACAGAACAGGCCAGGTTCCAGACTGTCCTCAGTCACCTGAGTCCCCACTGCTATTTCTCCAGAAGGCTAAGGGAATTCTTAACCAGTGAAACCATTATAAACTTCAACCAATTATTTTGTTTTGGCTCAGGGTGGGGGGTACCAGGGATTGAACTCAGGGGCACTCAACCACTGACCCACATCCCCAGCCCTATTTTGTATTTTATTTAGAGACAAGGTCTCACTGAGTAGCTTAGCGCCTTGCTTCTGCTGAAGCTGGCTTTGAACTCACCACGCTCCTGCCTCAGCCTCACGAGCCACTGGATTACAGGCACATGCCATGGTGCCTGGACAACCAGACAATTTTTTAAAACACTTGAGAAGTCATGGATAGCTACTACCAAACTGCTGGTTTCTGATCCCTGGCTCCTGTCACCTTCATCTGGGTCTACTTGTCTAGACAAGGTCCCAAGGACACAGGCTCCCATGACTTTGGCCTCTAATCCATTCCTTGCACCATTGTCCAGCTTCAGGTCTCAGATACCTGATTCTGGGAAGGTATAGCTACCTCATGACTCACCTTCTCTCTTGAAATCTCTTCCTTGAAACCCAAGAACAAGTTAGCTTTCAAAACAGTACATCTGTGTAGATTGGTTTCCTCCTAAAATATCACCTCCATGGCTATTTGATGGGTATGTTTATCAAACTCACAGAACCAACCATAAGGAGGTACCACTTCATAAACGTTAGGATGGCTGTGATCAAAAAACAAAGTGACAAGTGAGGGCCAGGGTATGGAGAAGCCAGAATGTTGGTGGGAATGCATAACAATGTAGCCATTTTGGAAAACAGTATGGATGGAGCAGCCTCAGAAAGTTAACCGTGACTTTGTCATGTGACTCAGCAATTCCAATCCTTGGAATATATATACATCCCAAGCAAATGAAAGCAGGAACTTGCACATTAAAGTTCATACAACTTATTCACAATAGCCAAAAAGAGGTGGAAACAATCCAAATCTCCATTCACGGATGAATGGATAACAAATTATGTTCTATTCATAAAATGGAATGTTGTTCAGCCTCAAAAAGGAAGGATTCTGACATGTGCTACAACACAGGGGAACCAAAGACAATGTGCTGAGTGACATGCCACACACAGAAAGGACAAATCGTGTATTATTCTACTTATATGAGGTACTGCAGGAGGGTGGTAGTGATGGTTTTACAACATTGTGAGTGTATTTAATACCACCGAACTGTTCACTTAAATATCATTTGGATGGTAAACTTTATGCGGTGTGTATTTTACCACAATTTTTAAAATGTACATAAAAGTTTATAGAATGGGACAGCTAAGAAGAATGAGTTTTACTGTATATAAATTATACTTCAAGGAGCTTAACTTAAAAAAGAAATCACCCCTATAGCTCTTTTGGGAAAAGTTATTTAGATAGCTCATTCTCTTCCTCTCTTTTGCTGGTGAGATGGCCTGGTGGAAGGGAGAGGGAGATACCCAGAAGAATGGGACACCAGGAGGGAGCCAGTAGGGATGGGGTGGGGAGGTCATGGATAGACACAGGGAGTTTTGCACTTCTTCCTGGCTTTCTTCTCTCCTTTTACCCAATCACACAGTTCAAGCTGGTCCATCCCGGGAATAAACTGCTATTTCTCCAGAAGGCTGAGGTCACATCCCGGGTGTATGAAATATCCAGAGTAGGGTACTTATTCTCTCAGAGACCCCATCTTCCTTCAGGAGCTCTCGAGAGGTCTTTGACTTGGAGGTTAATTAAAAATACAGACCCTGGAGCCAGGCTATCTGCAAGAAAATTCCAGCTCCAACGTTTATCATCCTGTGACCTTGGTGAAGTCACTAAACTTTTCTTTGCTCCTGTTTTCTCATCTGTTAAATAGGGATAATAATAGTGCTTACCTCACGGGGTGTGGAAAGGATTAAATTGCACTTAATAAGCTTCTCATTTGTTTATTTGGTTAACCTTTAACTATTGGTGCATGTATAGGTCTTTACCCTTGAAATAGAAATTCTTTCAGAGTGAGACTCTGTCTTACTGGGGATTCCTGTCTTCTGGGCACTGCACAGGGTCAGGTACCAAATGAAAGCTCTAATCCTCATTGTGAGAGAAGATACTCTCCAGAGGCCCTTACTTCATAACTCCTGAGGATCTGTGAACCCAAGAGATTCAGAAATACCTTCCCCGTGCCATAAACCATTCCTTACCGGTCCATAGTTAAACCATACCTCCTAGCCTGAGAAGGGAGGGAATTTGCCAGCCTTCTAACTTTGCTTGCTAAGGAAAAAATACTTTGGAGAAGATTCAAGGCAAAGAAGCCATCAAGGTAAGAATTCCTACCTACAGTGCTGCATGCTCCCTGTCTGCATGGGCCACCCAGCCTCATAGAGTTTCCTCAGTTAGTCACTGGCCCCATCCTGTAAACCACCCTTACAATAACATTAATGTGTCTTTTCTTTTCCTTTTTTTGTTCATGTATAGGTGCTAGGGATGGAACCCAGAGCCTTCTGTGTGCTAGGCAAAGGCTCTACCACTAAGCCACATCCCCGACCCAACACATCTTTACATGAGTAACTTCCAGAGCCCAGTCCTTTGGGCAGACTCTACACTTCTAGGGCTCCAAAGAGGAGAGTTCAAGAAAGAACTTTCTCACTGGCCCATCCAGACCTAGGCAGGCCAGAAGTGGCAGGTGGATCTGACACTGGTAGTCAAAGTGGCTGCATTTGAAAAATCACAGGTCTTTCCAAAGCACAGCCGCCTGACTCTGAGAGAACATCTTCCCTTGGCTGGTAGACTGGGCACCACTGATACTCTTTGGCGGGGTATGTTTTAGAGGAAATCAACCCCAACAGCAAAAAGCAACATATGTAATCACACTAGGCCACGAGTCACTGCCAACCCCAAACCTATTTCTTTCACAAATCCCAGAAGGGATTTTTTATTAGGTAAGAGCCCCTAGTGTGAATGTAGCTGCCAGTACTAAGGAAGTCCAACTTAAATCCCTCTTTCCTGCGTATGGAACATGAGGGTTTATTTTGGCGATTCAGTCTGTTTCTAATTCAAGTATTAGAGAAACCACAGAGGGGAAAGGGTAAAAGGTGTATGAGAGTGCAGATCAGTTCTAGTCTTGAAATACCCCAGGGTGTCTCAATTATATGGGGGGAGGCTATGAAAATCTTAAAACATTCTTCAATAAAATTAACTTTCAGTTACCTAGAAGGACACATTCGGCTTTGATTCAGTAGATATGCATGGAGGGCTGACCAAGCCAGACACCATATAGTCTTTCCTGGTAGAGGTGAAAATGTGCAAGGGTTCGGATATGGTTTGAATGTGTGCCCCAGGGGTTTGTGTGTTGGAGCCTGGCCCCCAGTGTGGTGGTATTATGAGATGGTGGGACCTTTGAGCAGTGGGGCTTAATGCAAAGTGATTAGGTCATTGGGTCACTGCCCTCTGAAAGGAATTTAGTTTTCTGGGACCCTGGTTAGTTCTCGAAGAAGTTTTTATAAAAATGAAATGCTGGCCCCTCTGTAGCTTCTTGTCTTACCATGTGATCTCTCCCTCTCATACACACTCCAACCAGAGCCAGAGCCATGCTGTTTGAATGCTCAGCCAAACTGTGAGCTCACTAAACCTCTCCTCTTTTTTGTACTGGGGATTGAACCCAGGGGTGCTTAACCACTGAGCCACATCTCCAGCCATTTTTTAAAATATTTTATTTAGAGATGGGGGTCTCACTGAGTTGCTTTGGGCCTTGCAAGTTGCTAAGTGTTGCTCTGAACACAGGATTCTCCTGCCTTAGCTTCCTGAGCTGCTGGGATTACAGGCATGCACCATTGCACCTACCTTAAACTTCTTTTCTTTATAAACTTATAAAGTTACCCAGCCTCAGATATGTTGTTACAACAATGGAAAACAGATTAATACAGGAGGTATGCAAGGTGCTGGCTCAGCAGTAGTAAGTTACATGCCATGAAAGTGACATGTTGGGAGAATAGTGTGTCTCCACTCCAAAGAGGGCAAGGTGCCAGGCCTTGGTGACAAAATTCAGTTCACCTTCTCATCAAAAGCTTAGGGTGAGAGGCACAATCACTGCACATGGTGATTGGATGCGCCGTAGTTCTTTGAACAAGAGTGCTCTCCTCCCTGGTACATGCTTAATGCCTTTCCATGTATCCAGTACACAGAACTTCTCTGTCAGTCACTGTTTCCTATCTGAGCAGGGCTTTGGAAGATCCTTAACATCAAGCTGGACCAGGAGTAACAAAGTTTTCCTCCACCTATTCACTCACATGCACCTTTGTCTCTGGGTCCCAGTAAAACTGGAGATAGTTGGTGAGGATACTGAGCCTTCAGTGATATGCCCACAATCAGTGTTCAGTTTCACAAATATGAAGTCACCAGAGATGTTCCAAGTATCCTCAGAGTCTCTTCCTGGCTCTCCCATCTGTGTTCTGAAAATTTCCCAGGAACCCAGCAATCCATCTCCCAAATAGGCAGTTGTCAGTTATCAGCCTGTCCCCAGACATGAGGCTATTTCTTGGGTTATAGGCTCTCTAGGCCCCGACCATTATCAGGTGTCTTAGTTTATTTTTTGCTGCTATAACAAAATGCATGAGACTAGGTAATTTATAAAGAATAGGAGCTTGGCTCATGGTTTCAGAGGCTGGGAAATACAAGAACACGGGGTCGGGGGGCATCTGGTGAAGGTCTTCTTGCTGCACCATAATATGGTGCAGGGTCTCACATGGTGAGACAGCAAATGTGGTAGCTCCAGTCTCTCTCTTCTTATAAAACCAATGCCCTCATGGGCCCCACTGCTCATAACTTCATCTAACACTAATTACCTACCAAAGCCCCACCTCATTAACATATAGATTTTTTTTCTTTTTGTACAGGGGATTGAACCCAGGGGCACTTAACCACTGAACCACATCTTGGCCATTCTAAAAAAAAATTTTTTTTTTGAAACAGGGTCTTGCTAAGTTGCCCAGGCTGGCCTTGGAATTACAATCTTCCCACCTCAGCCTCTCGAGTAGCTGAAGACTGTGGGAGTGCACCACCACATCTGGCTGGAATTGTCAGATTATGAGGGAGAATGGGGTGAATGAAGCTGATCAAGAAAACTGGGAAGGAAAAGGAGGACCAGAGAGGTCAAGAGAGCAGCAGGCTGCCAAAAAGGCCCGCAGATGTTGAGTAGAAGATGAAAGGGTCCCCGTAATGTGACAATCGTGAGGTTACAAAAGTCACTTGTCCACTGTAAACCCTACAGCAATAGTAAGAATTATATTAATTTTTTTAAAGAAGTAATAATAATGGCCAACATTTATGAATGCTTTCTATATATTCTAAGCATTTTCCCATATTTAATATTTTAGTCCTTGTAACAACTGTGGGTGGTAGATACTACTACTTTTTGTATTTTACAGATAAGAAAGCTGAGACAGAGAGGTTAAGTACTTTGCTGAAGGTGACAAAGTAGTTAAGCATACAGTGGTTCTGAGGTAAAGAGACGTGAACCAGGAAGTCTAGCTCCAAAGTCTGTGTTTTTAAGCACCTGATTTCACTCTTTTGCTCAAGGGCATTAATCAATAACCAGGAATGGATGGGAAAGGCCAGAAGGCAGAACTCACTGAATGAGTTTATCAAGGGCACCTCAGTGCTGCCATCTGTAACCTGGGAATGAAAATTACCACTGTTCCTTTTCTCCAGCTGGGAACAGAATGTTGTTAAGACTCTCACAACTGTCTGGGGGAAATGTTTCAGTGTATCTGAGGTTAGATCTTAAACAGGGTAAAGCCCTGACATAATTCACTCTGCCCCCAGACTAAGGAGGAAGGCAGGAGGAGGTACGTGGAGAATCCCAGTTCACAACAGTTGTGAGACAGCTGCCCACAAGAGAGGAGGACAGAGGCAGAAATGCCTTCCTGTTCTTCTGGAAGTTGCCCTCGCTTAGTCATGCCTTGGGCATGAAGTTTCAAAGTTGTAGCCAGATAAATTTGCATAAGTATTTCAGATTACTCCTTCGGATATTTTAAGAAAACAAGGGAAGGAAATATAAATGTAAAATACGTGTAAGCTTTAACTTAATTTACTTATAATTTGCCTCTTTCCATTAAAGAGATGTAAAGGTAGATATGCTGTTAATCTATATATACAAAGTAGAAATCATGACATATTGTATATAGCAGGGGAGGAAGCCAATCCTAAATACTAAAAGTGTTGGTAAGATTTGGCGTCGGTTTTGACCAATGCTTCCTGGCAGTTTGGGCAAAAAGGGAAATAAGATGTATTATAATGCTCTTGCCATAAGCAGAGGAAGCTGGCCAATCCCTCTGGCAAAGACAAGGCTCTTCCTGGCACTAAATTCTGAAAGAAATTCCTCATGTAGAATCTTGAGAGAGAGAAAACAGTGACTAATGATTTTCTGGAACACTGGAGCCTGAGATCTAATTTTCAAGGCCTCGGGCTGCTTCGAGAGGATCCCTGTTCTATTGAAACCCATAGCCCTAAGCTCCTAGAATTCCTTTTGGTTTCCTGGGTGAGGAGTTAAAAATACCATCTCAGAACTCTGCTTCTGGCATGATGGCCGTCTGGACAGGTAGGACTCTTTGGGGGGCAGTACTGCTGTTAAAAGAAGTAAATGCTCTAAGAGTCCCACCTGCTAAGTAAAAAATGAAATCACGGGCTATTCTTAGCTCATGAACGTATGTATATACTGTGAGCAGTGAAGAACCAGAGGAGCCAAGTGTCCTAAGAGCAAGTAGCAATAGAAGTCGGCTATCAGGACACACTGTTGGGTCAATGGCAAAGAAAACGTTGGGCAAGACTTTCCAGACTCATTGGGTCAAGATTCTCAGGAAAGGAGGATGTAGTTCCAGGACAGTGGCTCCCCATGGGCATCAGCTGAAGGAAAAGCAAATCTGACCTGGAGGAAAAGTTCTCCCATTTTGGTTCATGGACTGTTTAAGATATACCATCCTAATGCATGATGCTAATAACTGGGACAATGGGACAATGGGATGCTAATAACAGGGACAACAGTAGGTATACGGGAACTCTCTTGTACTATCTTTATAACTTTTGTTTAAATCAAAATATGCTCTAGGTTGAAAACATAATCTTAAAAAAACTCTTTAAAATTAAAAACAATAGCAGAAGTGAACAATAAAAGGATCAGAAAATAACAGTTAAGGTGACGTTCCAGAAAATAGAAAAAAATAAATCGAAAATATAACAATAAATATGAGTAAATATGAGAAAACCAGAGGACAGTTTCACATTCAAATGGTATGAGTTATAGGAAGAGAGAGAAAAGGGAAGGAGGAAGTAAACCTAAAAAATAATTTGAGAAAACTTCCCAGAACTGAAAGACATGAGTTTTCAAACTAAAACAATCCACCATGCATAATAGATCCCTCTAGAATGCTGGATAGAAAGGAGAAGACAATAAAAGTTTTAAACCTCTCAACAGCATCGGAAGCCAAGAGGACAATGGAGTGATGCATTCAAAAATCTGAAGAAATATGCTTTCTAACCTAGAATTCTATACCCAGCCAAATTATCAATGAAATGTTTGAGTTAAATGATATTTTCAGACATGAGAGATGTTGAAAATTCTATTTCCTTTTTATTAAGGTTGTTTTCCACCAAAAGGAAAGAGCAGGCTGGGAAAGAAAAAGACATGGGATCCAGAATGCAGGAAATGTAACACACAGCAAAAGATAAGGAACTCTCCAACGTAAAGATGAAATATGCCAGGATAATAATACAGAGTATAAAGGGAAACCAGTCCAGGTTAGAACAGTGCTACTAACAGGTCAGGTATACTATGCCACGTCACTGCCATGCCCTTCACCACCATACCTCTATTTAACTTGAGAAAACTGCTGGAGGATGTGGAGGAAGCATGAGACTCACACATGTCTTGTGAGTAAGACAAAAAGGGAATGTCATGGGATGACAGTGTGGGAAGAATTAGCAAATGGATGTATATACACAGACAAATGAAGCAAATACAAATCCAAAGCAAATATTAACTTTATGCAAACCAAAAGAAGTTGAAACATATTCTGAACTTTGAATATATTTCCATACTTATTACAACAGATATGTTATTAAGTAAACCTCACAATAATTCAAGAAAACTTCGCAGATCTGAAAGACACAGTTTTCAAACTAAAACAATCCACAATGCATAATAGGCCCTTTTAAAATGATGGATTTAAAAAGAGAGGACCATAAAAGTAAATACTGACTTTGAGCAAAAATCATAATTATAATAAGCACACTAAAAAGATGCTCAATATCATTTGTCATGAGGGAAGTGAAACTAAACTCACAATGAGATGCTTGTTAGAATGGCTAATATTAAAAAGGCTGACCATACCAAGTGTTGGCAAAGATGTGAAGCAAGTGCTGGTAGAAGAGTGACACTTTAGAAAATGATTTGACAGTTCCTTAAAAAGTTAATAAATACCTATCACATGATCAACTGTTACACCCCACAATATTTACACCTAATGGAAATAAAGGCTTATACAAAGATTTACACAAAGGTTTTTATGAAGGTTTATACAAAGACTGGTACATGAATGTTCATAGCAGCTCAAATGTAATACTCTCAAATTAGACGCAACCCAAATGTCCATCAACAAGTGAGTGGATAAAGAAATCGTGTTAGTGACAAGTAGTGGAATAGTACTCAGCAATAAAAAGAACAAATTATGGAAACATGCTACAACATAAATGAAACTCAAATCAAGCATGCTGAATGACAGAAAGCAGACCAAGGCGAAAATATCATGAGCTGTGTGATTAGAGTTATACAAAAATCTAGGAAACCCATAATAATGTCTAGCAACAGAAAGCTAATCAGTGGTGGCCCATGGATAGAGGAAGGGCAGAAAGGTACACTGAGGAAAAATTACAGAGGGATGGGGAAATTTGGGGGGTGATGCATATATTTATTTTCTGTTATGGTTATGATTGCAAAGGTATATACATGTATGTGAAAAAATTTATTAAATTATGCACTTTAAAAATATCAATAATTCTTCAGTGAGGCTATTTAAAACTATGAAATTGGAACCTTGACCTATAACATACACCAAAATCAATCCCAGGTGGATTAAGAATTTAAATGGCCAGGTGCCGTGGCACACGCCTATATCCCAATGGCTAGGGAGGCTGAGGTAGGAGGATTGCAAGTTCAAAGCCAGCCTCAGCAACAGTGAGGTGCTAAGCAACTCAGTGAGACTCTGTATCTAAATAAAACACAAAACAGGTCTGGAGATGTGGCTCAGTGATTGAGTGCCCCTGAGTTTAATTCCTGGTACCAAAAAAAAAAAAAAAAAAGAAAAGAAAAAAAGAATTTAAATGCAAGAAGGAAGGAAAAACATCACATTTGTTATAAGAAATTATGGGGATTATCTTTCTAAATTTGGGAAGAAAGAATTATTTCTTAATAAGAAACAAAGAGCACTAGCCTTAAAAATGAATTAAAAAAAGAAAGAAAATATAGATAAGTGGAAACTACATTAAAATCAAGAAAATATGTCAAAAATATAATTAAAAGTGTTTTTAATGAGCCAGGTACAGGGGCACATACCTGTAGTCCTAGCGACTAGGGAGGTCAAGGCAGGAGGATTAAAAGTTTGAGGCTAGTTTTAGCAATTTAGTGAGGCCCCCAGGCAACTCAGTGAGACCCTGTCTCAAAATTTAAAAAATAAATAAATAAAAGGGCTGATGATGTGGCTCAATAGTTAAGCACCTCTGGGTTCAAGGAGCAACCAACTGGGAAATATTGTTTTTAATAGATTTAGCATGTCTCTTTGACTAAAAATTAGTATTCAGAATACATAAAGAACTCTAAAGTCAACAAGGATTCTGCTTTTAGATGCAAGGAGTAAATATACGTTTCCCTATTTCTCTCTCTAAGCACAAGTGAGAATCCTGGGCATTATATATAAAATAATCATATATACAATCACCCTCGACTTACTATGGGGTTGCATCCTGATAAAGTTATCGTTTGTAAGTTTAAAATATAATAAGCACAAATGCATTCAATACACTTAACTTACCAAACATGCCTACCTTAAACATGCTCAGGGAAGAGGTGGAATGGTTGTTTCCTTGCTGCTGGGTAGAATTGGAAGTCCAGTGACTAATCCTAACCCTAACCCTAACCCAAAATCTTCTAGCACAAAGCTTATTTTATAATAAAATGTTGAATATCTCATATATACACATAGATAGGCCTTTTGTAGACCTGATGGCGTGTGAAAACACACTATTAAAAAAGAAAACACTACCACCACAGTACACTGTAGATAGAGCATTAGTTATTTCCCTGTGATAAATCACATGACTGACGGAACTGCAGTCCACTGCTGCTGTTTGGCATCAAGTGAGGACACAGTGTCCCACATATGGCTAGCCTGGGTAAAGAAAAATAAATTATTGTTTCCGTTGAATGCAAATCACTTTGCACCACTGCAAAGTCAAAAAGTTATAAGTTGAACCATCGTAAGTTGGAAGCATCTATAAAACATTCAAAGGCTGTTATAGTGGAGGGAAGAAGGCAGACGAGATAGGGACCTCACAGTGGTAAGTCCTCTGGGTTTTCTTTTTACTTGGAGCTGAGAAAACCAGCAGCCTGGAAATACCAATGGGACAAATAAACAAATAATAAAGCCCCATCGTAAGCCTGTTGCTTTAGCCAAAGGACAGGGACAGGCATCCTGGCACAAAAGAAGACAGGCAATAAAGACTCGACTCCAGCCAAAAATAATAGGAAAAAAATATGATGATCTCACTCTCAATGTCCAACATCAAAGGCAGAGAGTCTAGACTTCTGCCTTAGGTGGCCACACCAATGTCCCCAAAACCCCCTGCTTGGGGTGGCATCAGAGAAGGTCAAGTAGGGAGATGACATGTTCATCCAAGCAGGCCAGTTATTGAGGCCCACCTGGGGCACTGTTGGAGACCAGTCAGGAAGCCAGAACTCCCACCCAGGCAGCACTAACATGAAGCCCTGCTCAGATGTTAGGGGAAGTCATTGGACTTCCAATTCTGCCCAGCAGCAAGGAAACAACCATTCTACCTCTTCTCTTGTGTAAGAGCTTGGGGTGGGGAGGCGGTTAAAATAGAAAAATTTTAAATAAGCCCACAAGAAAAAGACAGAGAGATGAAAAATGCAAAAAGAGTAAAGAAGATGATAATTGCACTATCTCCGAAAGCTGTTCTTATGATTAAAGGATGTGTTGCATAAACTAGTTTCTTGCACTAAGTAGTAAACATGAGGCAGTATTATCATCATTATTATCACTACTGTTTCACAGGATACGATTCACATATGCTCTAAACACATAAAAGATGCTCAATGTCACTAATAATCAGAGAAAAGCTAATTTAAACCGTAACAAGACAATGATTCACATACTACTTACACACTAGACTGTCCACAAAAGAAGGGTCTGTAAGTCAGTGGTAGAGAGCATGCTTAGCATGTGCGAGGCCCTGGGTTCAATCCCCAGCACCCAAAGAGAAAAACAAAACAACACAAAAGCTCATCAATACTAAGTGCTGGTGAGGATGTGGAGGAGTAGGAAGTCTTATTCATTTAAATTTAAATTTAGTACTTTAAATTTAGTGCTTCACTTTGGAAAACATTTGGAATCATCTTGAAATGTTGAACATTCATGAAGTTAAAACCTAGCAATGTCTCTTCTGGGAATAAACCCTGAAGAAACTTTGCACATGCACCAACAGACATGTACAGAAATGCACTGTTTACAGTAACAAAAAGCTGTTAGTACCCCATGTCCAGCAACATGAACGCATCCCCCAAAGTTCGAGGGCTGGAAAGCCAACTCCCAAATTCATATATTGATGGCATTTGGAGGTGGGGCCTTTGGGTGGTAATCAGCGTTTGATGAGGTCATGATGGTGGGGTGCCCATAGGAGCTCAGTGTTCTTATAAGCTAAGGAAGAGACTTAAGTTAGCAAGCATGCTTCCTCTTGTTCTCACCATCTCTTGCCATGTGATGTCTTTTGCCATGTTATACACAGAAAGAAGGCCTTGGTCTGGGATTTCTAGGCCTCCAGACTATAAGAAATAAATTTTTTTCCTTAAAAATTGCCTAGTCAGTGATAATGTGTTATAGCAAAACAACACAGACTAAGAATATGCTAATGTGCAACCAAATCACAGAGCACATGCACATAGAAGTAGAAGAGATATCAATGGGACAAATAAACAAATAAGAATAAGATCCAACACTAAGTGAATTACCACTACATGCTACATGGATGAGCATCACGAACATGACTCTCAGTCAGAGAGAGAGAGATTGATTTTAAATGTCAATACTGTAAAAGGCAAAGTAAATCTTTGGAAATGCTCCAGACTGAACGATGCTAAGGAAACATCAGTGAATCCTATGGAAAACAGGCTACAGACAACACTGTTGAACCAATTTATTGAAGTCAATAGCAGCATGTGGCTGTGTCAGGGAATATTTCTAGTGTTTCGCTGAAGCGATTAGGGGTGAGAGGCTGCACACAAAATGATAGCCTCAAATTATTCTCATAAAATTATGTGTTTATGTGAATAAGAACATGTGGGCATGGGTCTGGGTGCCTGTGTAGGTGAGCAGAGGAAGAGGGGACAGGGAGAGGGAGAGGGAGAGAGAGAGAGAAGAGAATGAGATCAAAAGATCCAAATAATAGGACAAAGTGTTAACGATGGATGAGTCCAGGTAAAGGGTACGTGGGTTTTCTCTGTACTCTTATCTTTGCAACCCCATCTATGAATTTGAAATTATTCCCTAATAAAAAGTTCAAAAGAATGGGGGATTGAAGAGAGGTTACTATAGTTTGAATTTAGAATGTCCCCCACAGGTCCATGGGGTCAAGGATCTGGACCTTATTAGGAGATGGTGAAAGATTTAAGTAACTGTAAGTAAAGACCTAGTAGGAGGTCTTCAAGGCTTCCCCTGAAGGGGGTAGTGGGACACCCGCCCATCCTTCTTCCTCACTCTCTTTCACTTCCTGACCATGAGGTGGTCAGTTTTGCTCTGCCTTGTGCTCCCTACCAAGGGAGCCAACCAACCATGGACTGAAACCTCCGAGACTGTGAGCCAAAATAAACCTTTTCTATTTATATGTTGATTGTTTCAGGTATTTGTTACAGTAACAGAAAACTAATACAAGATAAAATTCAGGATAATGATTCCCTAAGGTGGGGCAGGTAGAAGAATGGGCTAAGTCAAGGGAGAGAGAAGCAAGCTTTCATTTGTGCTCCAGTTCTTATTTTGGGAAATGGATTTTTAGGTGTCCATTACGATAATATGCTTTGTAACTTAGACACTATCTTTTGTATGGATACTGCCAAGTAGCATATTGAAAAAAGATAAAAAAATAAAAACATCTTGCCTTAGGAAACACATTCCAGTTTGGTACCAAGTAAAGCCCTGAATAAAACAAAATGCAGCCACACTAAAAATATTGTATAAAATTACCTTCAGGGCATTTGTAGAAGGTGTATATAATGGGACCACCATTTGACCCAGCTATCTCTCTCTTCTTGGTCTATACTCAAAGGACTTAAAAACAGCATACTACAGGGACACAGCCACATCAATGTTTATAGCAGCACAATTCACAATAGCTAAACTGCAGAACCAACATAGACGCCCTTCAGTAGATGAATGGATAAAAAAAATGTAGCATATATACACAATTGAATATTACTCAGCAATAAAAGAGAATAAAATCATGGCACTTGCGGGTAAATGGATGGCATTGGAGAAGACAATGCTAAGTGAAGTTAGCCAATCCCCCAAAATCGAATGTGAATGTTTTCTCTGATATAAGGAGGCTGATTCATAGTGGGGTAGGGAGGGGGAGCATGGGAGGAAGAGATGAACTCTAGATAGGGAAGAGGGGTGGGAGGGGAAGGGAGGAGGCAGGGGATTAGCAAGGATGGTGGAATGTGATGAACATCATTATTCAAAGTACATTATTCAAAGTACATGAAGACTCGAATTGGTGTGAACATACTTTACATACAACCAGAGATATGAAAAATGTGCTGTATATGTGTAATAAGAATTGTAATGCAAAAATAAATAAAACAAACAAATTTTGCATATGGACCTGGGTCCCAAGATATCTCGTTACATGTATGCAGATATTCCAAAATCTGGAAAAAAAATCTGAAGACAAGATATATTCAACCTGTACGCAGCTCCCATCTCTTTACCTAAAGGCTAAAACAACTTGCACATCTTCTTTGTTTTTCATCCCCTATGATTTCTCATATTCCTTGTCTCTACCCTTCAAATATTTTGGGGTTGAGGGCAGGAAAAGATAACATGTAAGAGAAACTATTAGTTTGAACACATAGACCACTTCACTGTTCTGAGTTTTAAATTGATTTATTATTATTTTTTAAATCTACTCTCTTTTGATAAAAGGGTCAACTGTTGGATCTGGAACCCAGGAGGCAGTGGGATTTAATTGTTGGGTCTGTTGGCCTGGATGTCAATAGACTGCCCACTTCAGGGCAGGCCCTGGGAGCAGGCCTGGCTGTCCTGGGAGCAGGAAGAAGATGGGACCCAGGGAAGATGAGGACAGGCACTGGCTGGTACCAGCAAGGTTCAGCAAGGAGAGGGGCTGCCTTCCAGGCAGAAAGCAAGCAGGACACAGGGTCCGGGGGCCCAGATACAGGCGACCTGTAGGAATCTCAGTGAGTCTTAGTGACGGATGGGGTGGGGATGCAGAGTAGAGGAGGAGGGGCAGTCCCAGTCCTGGAGGTACTAGAGCAATGAGGAGAAACTCAAAAGCCTTCTGGGGCCAGGCAGGTCCCACTCTGAGTAAAATAGATGCATCTGTGGGAATATGCTTGGCTCTTTTGTATACAGTAGTTCCCCTCATTTGTGGTTTTACTTTCTGAAGTTTTAGTTACCAAGGTCAACGGCAATCCAAAAATATTAAATGAGAAATTTCAAAAATAAACAATTCATAAGTTTTAAATTGAACAGTGTTCTGAGTAGCATGATGAAATCTTGTGCTGTCCTGTTTCCTCCCACCCAGCACATAAATCATCCTTTGCCCGGCTCATCCATGTGTTAGGGTTTAGATCTGGAATGTCCCACAAAGGCTCATGTGGGGAAGTCTTGGTCTCCAATGCAGCAATGTTCAGAGGTGGAGCTTTTAGGAGATGATGGGATCATGAGGGCACTAACTTCGTCAGTATTTCAATCCTTGGATGGAGTCATAATTTGAATGTGTTATTGGGAAGTGATGGAAAATATAGGAGGTGGGACCTAGTTGGAGGGGAGGTCCTTGGGGGTGTGCCCTTGGGAACTGTAATTTGTCCTGAATTCTACCTCCCCCTCCCTTCCCCCTCCCCACCCCTCCCCCTCCCCTCCCCACCCCTCCCCTCCTCTTCCCCACCCCCTCCCCACCCCTCCCCCTCCCCTCCTCTTCCCCACCCCCTCACCACCCCTCCTCCTCCCCTCCCCCTCTTCTCCCCTCCCCCTCCCCCTCTTCTCCTCCTCCCCTCCCCCTCTTCTCCCCTCCCCCTCCCCCTCTTCTCCTCCTCCCCTCCCCCTCTTCTCCCCTCCCCCTCCCCCTCTTCTCCTCCTCCCTCCCCCTCTTCTCCCCTCCCCTCCCCCTCTTCTCCCCCTCCCCTCCCCCTCCCCTCCCCCTCCCCCTCACCACCCCTCCTCCTCCCCTCCCCCTCTTCTCCCCCTCTCCCTTCCTCTCCTGGACCTGCTGTGAGCTGAGCAGCTTTCCTCCACCATGCCCTTCCGTCATAATGTTCTGCCTCACCTCAGGCCCAAAGCAATGGAGCCACCTGACCATAGACTGAAATCTCCGAAACCAAGAGCCAAAATGAATCTTTTCTCTTCTAAGTTGTCTTTCTCAGGTATTTTGGCACAACTACGAGAATCTAACACACCACGTTATGTGCACCACTTGCCCACAGTCATGTAGTAGCCATCTAGGTTATCAGGTTGACTGTTGTAGGATCGTAGTGTTTGTGTCCAAGTTTCCCTTATTTAACTTAATGGTGGCCCCAAAAAGCAAGAGTAATGATGCTGGAAATTGGACGACGCCAAAGAGAAGCCATACAGAAATCACATCCTGAAGTTGCTAAGAAACATGGTGAAAATGAAACAAAGCATAGGTAGGTTTGGTTCTATCTGCAGTTTCAGGCACTTACTGGGGGTTTTGGGCCATCTCCCCTGTGGATAAGGGGCAAAACTGCTTGTGCCTTGACATACACTGAGGTCAGTGATAGGATCAATGACAGAGGGGCAGCTACTACTCTTTGGTGGCCATTACTTTTATATAGTCCCCTGTGATCAAGCAGGAATGGCTCTAGCTTGGCAGATCTCCTGATTTTTCAAGAGAAACTAAAAATCTGAGTTTTACATGAGCTCTACATACATCTTAAAGTGTCAAGTCAAATAATCTTTAAACAAGAGGCAGGCCTGACAATTATGGGATGGTCCCACTTGGCGACCTCCTTGCTAAGCATGTTCAAGTCCTGGGGCTGCCGTAATAAAGTTTCACAAGCTGGGATGAGTTGAACAACAGAAATGCATTGTCACACACTTCTGGAGTTTAAGATCAATGTGTCAGCAGGGATGCTTCCTCCCAAGGGCTGAGGGAAGAATGTATTCTGTGTCTCTCTTCTATTGTTTTAGGCTACTTTGTGCTGCTATAACAAAATACCCAAGACTGGGGAATTTATAAAGAGCAGAAATTTATTTCCTCACTGTTATGGAGGCTGGGATATCCAAGATGGAGGCACAGGTAAGCTGGTCCCACAAGCCTGTAGCTATTGGGGCCTTCAGACCTGGAATGAGGTTTCTGATGAGATGTACCCATCCAGCCCTGTCTCCAGAGCTTGCAAAACACATGGAAGGCCACACATCTGCTGAGGGACTGGAGAAGGTGAATTGAACAAATAAACAGAGGGGGAAAAAAAAAAGAAGAAGCAAAGTCCTGCTTCTTGACTAGGAACAAATTATCATGCCATTTCCCAGGACTTAGACAGTCCTGCCAGTCAGGGCTCAGCCTGGCGGGTATTTTCCAGTCCTAGATGAGAATCATTTCCAGCTTGGCTGAACGGCTGGCACTTCCTTGAGGCCTCAGGCTTCCTGGGTGTCACATGTGGCCTGCACACATGAGCAGCACCTGGTGCCCACTCGCACTTTGGGGGACTCAGACAGGAAAACCAGGGGCCCTCAGGGCACGTCCTCCAGACAGACTTAGGGAGCCAGAAAAACCAGGGAAATAGCCTATTCATCCTCACTCAACCAGCGAATGTCCCCTGTGGGCAACCTTGGCAAAGATGAATGCCCTGAGCCCAGGGGGACTCAGTGGGAGGTGGGAAGGAGGGCCTGACCCCAGGCAGGGGACCCATGTGGGGCTGCGGTTGCTCCTAATGACATTAACGCAATTACTTATGGAATAAAGCAAGTACTTCATATGGCTGTTTCCAATTCCCATTAATGATGACAAGATTTACTAAATTCCCAAGATTTTATATTTGCACCTCTTTCCTTACAGTGAAAACCTGGGTATCTAAAGACATGATTATAATTAATAACGGTTAAATGTGTGTGTGTGTGTGTGTGTGTATAATAGTTTGGAAACAACAATACCATTTTATTACTAACAATAAGACTACTGAATGCAGCTTAGGTTTTATTTGTGGTTCTTTTTTTTACTTGGAATGCACAAATTACTGTGTTTCAAAGTCACTTGAAGTAATTCTCTGTGAGGTTAAGCCATCAATTTTGTATACAAGACTGTTTGTTTTCAATGTTAAGAGACGGTTTTTCTTCTTTTTGGGTTTAATTTTGTTTTTTAGTTATGCAAAATGTTTACAAGGTTCCAAAACCAACTTATAAAAACAAGGTATATTATTTGGTTTGTAAGCCTGTGGTTTAGTTTGTTCTTCCATTGTTTCTTTTTTAAAAATAAAAGCAAATATGTGTACACATTCCTACCCCCCCCCATTTTTTCCTAATATAAAAAGCAGTGCTGTGTACACAGGTCATACCTGGCTTTCTTTAGGCAGATATATATATATATCTCCTGACAATAAAACTTCAGAGTGTCACAGAGAGAGACCTTCCTCATTCCCACTCACTGCTCCATGCAATACCACTGTGACTGTGCCGTCTTTTGTTTAATCTGGCTCCTTTGTATGGATATTTGAGAGATTTCTGATCTTGAACTTTAAAAAAATGCTGCAAATGACCTTACTTCATATGTAATTTTATATTTTTGAGAAGAACGCTTTTTGAATTCTCACTCTCTGACTGGTCAAAGGCTTGGCTTGCTTAACCTGAGGCTCCTTGCCTGTAAAATGCAACAATAGTATCTGACTCACAGTGCAGAATGAGTGGGTGTTCTCTAAAATACACAGCACAGGGTGGGGCATGGTGGTGCATGCCTGTAATCACTTCTTCTCTGGAGGCTGAGGCAGGAGGATCGCAAGTTGGCCAACCTGGGCAACTTAGGGAGATCCAGTCTCAAAACAAAACAACAACAACAACAACAAACAAACAAACAAAAAAACGGGCTGGGGAGATAGCTCAGTGGAAGTACTTTCCTACAATGTGCAAGGCCCTGGGCTCAGTCCTCAACCTCCATCCACAGTACTGTACACCCACAGGGCCTGGTACATAAGCAGATATACATGGCAGATAATGAATAAATGTTTGCTGGGGCATTTTCCCATTTTGTTTTCATTGTTCACAGTCTAATACTTTAAAAGTTCATCATCTGGAAGGAGACGTGTGACTTTTTAGGTCTCTGATGGCATGTTAAGTGCTGTCCCTAGTATAGATAATAAATGCTGTTGGAACACACCAATGGGGTGCACCAGTTTGTCCTGGGGTATTAGGGAGGCTGTAGAACATGCCACCTAATTTTACCTACCCAACAGAGCCCTCTCCTTTTGGAAATTACTCCTTAATTTTTCATTCCCAATACACGGAGCTTCCCAGGGTAGACACATGATCCAGGCCTGGATTCTTGGGGTCTCAATAATTGGCTGAGGCATGGGCAGCACATGACCCAAGGCAATCAATGAGAGCCAGCCCTGAAGCTCCCATAGAAACTATTAGAAAAGAGGCTCTGTTATTTCCCAGGATACTAATCTCCGCAGACATAAGCCTGAAGCTGCCAGGGACCACCACACAGCATGGGAAGAGCATGAAGAAGTCAGGGCTAATAGAAAAAGGCACACTCCCAACACTGGCACTTGGACACCAGAAATATCAGTTAGGCGAACAGGAAAAAAATTCCTTTTCTGACCCCTCCTTTGCATGGAGAGTAAGTGAAGACAGACAGAAGTGTCCTGAGGTCTGAGGTTGAGTTTATAAGAGGAAAAAGAAAAGACATTCCAGTGGAGAGGAAAGCATGTGGGAAGATCTTGAGGAACTGTGTCACTCAGCCTCTTTAGTAGATTTAATGAAAGCAAGACCCATGAGGCAGATGCCCATCACCTGGACCAAAACCTTGTTTTTGAATCTAAGAGGTTGATGTCTGGATTCTGAGGAAGAGCAAGGAGTCCTCACCTGGACATCACCAGCCAGGTGACGTCAGAATCAAATGAGTGGGGGAGGTGTTCGAAGCTCAGCCTCCAGGAGCACTCTGGGATAGTGTGTACCTATATTTTCCTGCCTACATTTTCTTCCGAATGTTACAAATCATCTCTAGATGACTTTTAAAACCTAATACAATACAAATGCTATGCAAATAATTGCTATACTGTATTGTTTAGGGAGTGGTGTCAAGGAAAGAAGTCTGTACCTATTGTGTACGTACACAAGTTTTTTTTTCCTAAATATTTTTCATCTGCAGTGGATTGAAGCCCAACGTATTTAACATGTGGATACAGAGGGTCAATTAATCAGATGGCACTGGATTGGTAGGATTCCTGGGGTGAAAAGGCACAGGTGTTCAACTAGAATGACCTCAAAGAGAAACTAGGTTGACCTTGGGTGACTGTGTTAGCTATCAGAAGCTCAGTTTTCCCTCTGGGAAATAAAAACCAAACTACTTATCTTGTAGGGGTATCATGAGGATTAAGTGAGATCAAACATGTGAAGTGCCTGGCACTGAGACTGCACACCATAAATAATGACTTTTCTCAAACAGTCCCAACCTTACAGCCTAATATTTTCTAAATAAGTCTTGAGTTGTAGCTCAAACTGTTTATAATCTTGCTGCAGCTGCTGCCAAGCTCCCTGACATTGGATAAGTCCCCTTCCCTCTCTGGGACCCTGTTTCCCCATCTTTAAAAGGAGAGGATTGGTCTAGATTCCCGCTTCTCCATGGTTGGTTTACATTAGCCTCTGGGGATGGTTTATATTAGCTTGTAGAAATGCAGAACCTCAGGCACCACACTTGACCTACTGAACGAGAATCTGCAATTAGCAAGACCCCAGCTGATTTCTGAGACTGAAGTTGGAGAAGCAAAGCTTAGGTGACCGCTAAGCCCACTTTCTGCACTGGCCTTACCTATTTTGGGCTTCCCATCTCCATATCACTGCTGAAATGCTCTGATCTTTCTACTCTGGCTACATAGTCCTAACAGACATCTAAAGCACAGCACAATGACACCCCCACCCCAAGCACAAAATTTGATCCTCCAGACTTTTTAAACACCTGTTCTCTGAACCATTAGCATATAAGTCAGCTTCTCATGACCATAATGAAACAACTGAGGCAAGTACTTTATAAAGAAAAGAAGTTTGTTTAGCTTCCAATTTTGAATGTTCAAAGTCCAAATGCTACAGGGTCAGTGAGGGCTTCCCCTTGTCTACATTTCCTTATGGAGCATGGCAGATGGCAATGGTGGAAGCACATATCAACAGCCAGTAATTAGATCTGGAATCAGGATCTGAAAGGACTGGGTGGGACCAAATGCAGGATTCCACAACTCTCTCAAGAGAAGTAACTTCTTTGGTCCCCAAAGACCCAAGGACCTTCTACTGGGCCCCACCTATCACAAGTTCCTCAGCACTTCCCAATGCTGCCACCCTGTTCCCCAAGCTTTCAATCACAATGGCCTCAGGGGGACATAATCAAATAACTAAACCACCCCCAAGCCATAGTGATTAGTGAGTTGATTTAATCATGTGCTGTCTAATGACAGCTTGTCTGCTTTCTCTCCTGCCACAGTTTAAACCACAGTTACCTAGTACTTAGTGAGGATCTGTTCTAAGAAATGCACTGTTAGGCAATTGCATTGCTTTACAAAAACTAAGTCAGCTGTGACTGACCAGGTGATATTCTCTTAAGAGACCACCATCACAGGAACAAAGCGCATGGCGCCTGACTGTATCAAGCGTTATTATTACGTTTTTATGCCAGGTATGGTGGTGCATGCCTGTAGACCCAGCTACTGGGGAGGCTGAGGGAGAAAGATCACTTGGGCCCAGAAATTCAAGACCAAGCCCAGGCAACAAATCTGACACCTTCTCTGAAATCAAGGATGTAGATAATTTCCCTTAAAGCTCAGGGGAGCGCAGACCAAGGCTTCTGTTCTTGGTGGTCACCATCTGGTTCTCTTTGTGCAGGAGATACTCAAATACTTAATCACTTGCACCAAGAAAGTGTTCTAAGCACAGCTTCTTTTTGTCCTTACAGATAGAAATGAGAAAAATACTATAATCATCAATTTTCAAAAGGAATCTAAGGAAATTTGAATTTTCTGTTCCCTTTAAAATTTTTCATTTTCATGATAATACACAATGCTGTTGAAACTGGCACCCACACACCTCCGTGTAAATTGACACAACCCTTTAGAAAACACATGCAGTATGTTGTATGGAAGAAAAAGATATTTCCAGAAAACACACACCTGGGACTTTATTTTGTTTGTTTGTTTGTTTGCAGTGCTAGAGATTAAACCCAGGGCCTTGTGCCTGCTAGGTAAGTGCTCTACCACTGAGCTACCACCTCTGCCCCTCTAGTTTATCTTAATTGAACACAGCAAAAGTTCATTCATACAAAAATCCTATATATACTGGCAAAAACTGGGACATAATCTACATGCCAAGGAGCAAACTGTGAGAACCATTTGAGGGACGACCATGGAGCCATTTAAAATAATTTGGAAAACTGTGTTCTAACATAGAAAAATGTCTATTCAGTATTAGGTAAGAAAATCAGAATATTAGATAACACATATGCTGTGATTATAACGTGTAAACAAGCAATCAAAAGGAAGAAAAATCCTGGAATTTATATTTCTAAGCAGTGAAATTGGATTTAATTTCCTGTCCTCATCCCCTCCACCCAAGTTTTCATTTTGCCAACTTGTTATTAAGTTTTAAAAACTGTTTTTAGTGACAACCGAAAGTAGATTCAGAGATCACCTTGGAAGGATTCACTTAGGAGCACATCCAAGCCATTGACTTTGTAGGTCTTTGTCATGTGGGATCTGACAGTTCTGTGACATGTGACTTAGGAAGGGAGGGCAAAGGAGGGCTTGAGGCTGAAAGAAAAGACCTTAATTTTTCACCCATAGCTTTGAGTTGTCACTCATTCTTCTCCCAAGCCCTGCAAAAATAAGATTCTGTTTGCAGATTGCCGGTGGGTTGTGTGCTTGTGAAAAGAATGAAAAGCTTTCAAATGTCCTTATTTAAGGTATCAACTTTTTCCCAAGGACTTTGTTCCTAGGAAACTCCAGTTTGCTGCCTTGCAGGAGTTGAAGCTGGGGCAATCCTAGGAACGAGTCCTGGAGAAGGTCAAAGTCTGGTCCCAGACTCACACTCACTGGTGACCTATGGATCTCTAGATCTGCAGCGACTGAGAGCCAACCCTCCCACCAAGCCTCATGTCCCGGAGCAGCTTAAAAGCCCCTTCCCTGGGCTGGGATTGTGGCTCAGTGGGTAGAGTGCTTGCAGAACACGAGTGAGACACTGGACTCAATCCCTAGCACCACATAAAAAAATAAATAAACAAAATACAGGTATTGTGTCCATCTACAACTAAAAATATATATATATTTTTAAAAAGAGTTCCTTCCCTGAGACAGTTCATCCATCCATAAAATGGGGACATGGAGGCTTTTCTCACTTGTAGAAACGAAAAGAGGAAGCAATTTCCAGCATTCTTGGAACATCATAATAATTAATATATATTAGCATTTTACATATTGTGTATTAATGGCCCCCCAAAATCTTTTGAATTGATACCACAGATTGCTGGGTGGGGATGAACAATCCTGTACATTCCCAGCGAGAGTTTATATTGATAATGACCCTTTCAGAGGGTGATTTGGAAATATTACACGTAACCAAAGCTTTGGGGACTCATGTATGACTTGACCCAGAAAGTCTACTTCTGGGAATTTGTCATAAGAAAATTAGACATACAGTCATGTGTTGCTTAACAATGGGGTCACATCCTGAGAAATGCATCATTAGATGATTTTGTGGTTGTGCAAATGACACAAATTGTACTTACACAAACTAAGATGACTACCACATCAGTAGGCCATAAGACCCCACAGGACCATGGTCATACTGTGGTCTGCTGTTAACTGAAACACACAGTATATGACTGTATGATGTGTGAATGGCTTTTTCTGAACCAGGTATATCCTGGGTCCCCACCCCATGGAAGGTGTGGGTGATGAATTAACAGGGTCCCTGTCCCACAGAGGAGTACAGGGAGGAAGGGAACAACAGAGAGGCCCCCAGGACTGGGGGACAGCTGCTATGTACCAGGGCATCATTAGCCCTGCCCATTACAAAGAACTGTGGGAAAGGATGGGTGTCACCTCAAACCTGGTCTTCAGCCCAGCAAGAATTCGAGGGCCTGGAACTTTGCTTGAGGCTGGAGGGGAGCAGAGAGGCCTGACTTATGGTTCTGTTGGAACCTGCAAAACCCCAAGGGCAGATGGAGATGTGCTAGGCCCACCACTTAAGCTAACATAGCTCCCATAGGCTTCGGGGCTTCCACAAGGGCAGCTGAACCCTCACTGAGGACCTGTGACCTGATTGATCACCTGCATCTCAGCCACAACTTCCCACTTCCCAGAAAACAGAAGAGAGATGGAGGTGGGATGTAAACCTGGAAGTTCGTATCCACGATCCCACACCACATTGGCCATCATTTATGCGTAGTGGCAAAGAGGGACAGAGAGAAGACTGTTCCAGAAGCCCAAGCTACAGAGAAGAGCATAGCCCAGTGGGTATGACCGAGAGAATCAAGATAAGATGTCACTGAGTATTAACAATCTCAGTCCAGATGGAAGGAGGACCTGGGATGAGAGGGGCTTCAGCTGGACCTGGGAGGATGACTTGTCCTTGTTAGGATCTAGGAGGGCATGACAATGTTGAGGTGGTAATGATAACAGCTAATGCACAGCAGGCATTTACTAACGCCAGGCACCATACTAAACCTTACTAAGTCATTTAAACTCCGTCCATCACTTGTGAGGTGTGTAAGCTTAGGTACTCCAATTACTAATGAAAAACCAAGGCACAGAGCTTAAGGAACCAGCCCAAGGCCACCCAGCTGGAGAGAGACGGAAACAGAACTTGAACCTGGTGTGTGTGTGTGTGTGTGTGTGTGTGAACAATACCCATGTGTTATCTAGAGTTCTGTCCAACAGAATTTTCACCAGGCTAAAATCAAGATAGGAGCAGGCTGTGTTCCTTTCTGGAGGCCACGGGGAAGAATCTGCTTCCTGCTCCTCGGGGTTGCCAGCACAACTCAGTTTCTGGAGCTGTGAGACTCAGGTCTCATTCTTCTTGCTGGTTGTAAATGAGGGTGGATCCTGGCATCCCCGGCCACTGCCTTCCCTGGCTCATGGCACCTCCTCTGCCTTAACAGCTGGCAGGTGAGTCCTTGGGGGCACATCTACTACCTTTTCCCATTGTCTACCAGTTTTTAAAAATTATTATTATTTTAAAAATGATAGCTACATGTTTTAGTTAGCTTTTTTTGCTGCTGTGAATAAAAGACTCACCAGAACAATCATAGGGGAGGAAAGTTTATTTGGGGGCCCAGGGTTTCAGAGGTCTCAGTCCATAGAGAGCCAACCCCATTTCTCAGGGCTGGAGGTAAAGCAGAACATCATGGTGGAAGATTATTGTGGAGAGAAGCGGCTCACATGATGATCAAAAAGGGTGGGGGGGGGGGAGAGAGAGAGAGAGAGAGAGAGATCCATCTGTACTTGCCTCCAGCCACACCTGCCTGCCTCCAGTTACCACCCAGTTAATCCCATCAGGAGATTAATTAACTGATTGGGTTAAGGCTCTCCTAACCCACTCGTTTCCCCTCTGAACACCCTCACATTCCTCACATGTGAGCTTTCCCCAAACCCCCACATTGAAACCACAACACTACATGTATATAACCACACACCATTTTAAGAGTATAGTTCAGTGGTGTTAAGTGCGTTCAATTTGCTGTATACCATCATCCATCTCCAGAAATTTCTTATCTTGCAAAACTTGAACTCTGTACCCATTAATCACAAATCCCCATCCTCTCCTCTCCCCATCCCCCAGCAACCATCATTTTGCTTTCCATCTCTGAGTCTGCCTACTCCAGGAACCCTCTATGAGTAGAATCACACAGTATTTATTCTTTTTTGACTGTTGATTTCCATTAGCATATGTCCTCAAGGTTCATCCATATTGTAGCATGTGCCACAATGTCTTTCCTTTTGAAGGCTAAATAATACTCCAGTGTATGGATCTACCACGTGCTGCTTATTCATTCATCTGTTGTTGGACACTTGGGTGACTCCATGTTTGAGCTAGTATAAAAGGGCTGTTATGAACATGTCTGTTCAAGTCCTTGCCTTTAATTCTTTTGGATTTATACTTAGAAGTGGAATGACTAGATCATATGGTACTTCTAGTTTAAACTTTTTGAGCAGCCTCCATACCATTTTCCATAGTGGATGGCACCATTTTGCATTCTGAACCCAGGCAGTCCTGGTCCACAGCTGTCCTTGCTCTGGCTACAAGAACCCAGGGACAGGGGTGCAGAAGCAGGACGAGCAGGTGTGTTTGGAAGGCAAGGAGGAGCCTATCCTGTCAGGGAGGTGTAGGCAGTGAGAGCTTAGGGTTGTGCCTGGCAGAGACATTTAGACAATGTTGAGGGTAATAGGGAGCCACTGAAAGTTCTAAGGAAAGGGAGATTAGGTGACAGGGTTGTATTTGGTAGACTGTTCTGGAGACAGTGGATTGGATTGAGGAGGATGACATTTGCCAGCTCACCTTGGAGCTCATGGTGCTATGGAAGGAACCCTGAAATTCTCTGTACATTTATTGGTTCATTCACCAACAAAGTACTTCACAATTCATCAGCACAATCAGTACTCGGTAACACATCCCGGGCCACAGAGGTTAGGGCCACAAAAATGAATGAACCTGGGGCTCAGAGCCCAGTCAGGGAGCTGACACAGCAGCCCACTTCCCCCAACAATGTACAAAGAGGCTGCTTTGGGGATTTTAAGGAACGTGGGCCAGCATAGAAAAACCTTTATTTGAAACTGACATGCATGGGAGGGAAAATACCACATTCCAGGATCTGGTCACATTTTCTGAGCTTCAAAATCCCAATTCTTCTTAAAGCACAGGTTCCCCTTATCCACAAGTGCAGACTGCTTGGCTGGAGATTCAAATTAGTACTCAGCATTCTCGGCTTAGAAATGCATAAGGAGGCTGAGCTGAGACCAAGTCGCCTTTGTGTTTTCCCTCAAGGTTCTAACTTTTATTTAGAGCTGTTCCCCACCCCCAGTGCAATGAAAATAAAATCACTCTCTTTGAAGCAAAACTTTTCCATGCTGAGGAAAGTTGCTGCTTGCTCTAACGCACACCCACCCAAGGGCCATGTGCAAACAGAGGCAGCTGAGCAGCAGATGCTGGGAAGGGCGCAGTGCCAGGCTCAGATCCCATCCCCAGCCCTCCTGGGGACATCTGCTACAGGGGACTTTTCCTCTGCAAACCACATTTCCAGGGGCCCTTTCTGCTCATCCTCAGTCTCCCCCCAACCTCCCTCCCTCTACCCTACATGCTCTGCAGAATGCCCGCCCTGGTGGGGACATCATTAAATGCCACAGGACAGCCAGGAATGTATAAACCTGTTCTTGAACTGGGCAGAGTCTGCCCCGGAGCAGCACTGGTACACAAATGGTGCAGGGATTTTGATGGGTTGGAGGCCACTGGCCAGCCAGAGAAAGGTGGAGCTGGTGAGGGAAAGATGGACCGAGTTCATGAATCTCCTGCTGCCCTGGCTGCCTGAAATCCTTCTGTTCTTGCCCCCTCAGCTTTAGGCTCTTTAAACCATTTACCTGCCTGTTGACTCTGAGTGCTCAGCACCCCCGTCTCCCGCACCCCTTTCCCCAGGAAACAAACCATCTGGGCAATTTTCACAGCCTCCAACCTTTCCTTGCTCGGCTCAGACCACACCTCCTCCTGCTTCTTTGCCCCCTGGTTTATTTCCCAGGCTGCACTGGCCACCGACCTCTCATGCACACTTCATGCTCCTTCCCTCTGAAGCATGCTACCTGTCCCTGTGCCCCTTCTAGATGCTGCCCCTTCCCTCCCTCCCCTCCTCTCCCCTCCTCTCTCCTCCCCTTCACTTCTACATCTCCAGTGCCTCCACCCTGCTCCCCTACTGAATCCAGTGGGCATGTTTTAGTGCTTGGTACTGTCCTGACGCAGCCTGGCTCTCCAGACCCTGCACACATCATCACCTCCTCTACAAGCTCTTCCTTTCCTTTAAAGGGCGTCCCATTGTTTTTTTGTGGATTGCTCAGGCTCAGGACCAAGCCCTCCTCTCCTTTCTCTCTGCAGAGCCCTCTTGAGAGGTCTCACCTGCCCAGCTTCTGTCTCAGTCTCTCCTGAGCATCAGAACCAGCACCAAGCAGCATCCTGGGCATCTCTACCTCAGGCTGCACCTTGATCACCCCCTCTTCTACTCACCTGCTTCTCATGGCCACCCAGAGCAGCTCCTTCCTGCTCGGCCCTCTCCTCTGGAATGGAGCTCAACCCCCACAAGCAAGGCTACTCTGATGAACCTGTGAGCAAAGCATTCTTCACCAACCTCTTGCTCTGTCCCCAGACAGCTGAGCAGCCTCCTACCATGTCATGCCATAGATAGGTCTGGCCTCCCCAGATCCCTCCACCACCCAACTAAAAATAATGTGCTCAAAGGCTCTCCATTCCCCATCGGATCTTCCTGGCTTTAGGATAAATTCAGCTCCCCGACCCATGATATACAAGGACCAGTGATCTAAATGACAACCCTCTTGCTATGGCTCAGATCTGGAATGTTCCCCAAAAGGCTTGGTCACCAGCCTGTGGCACTATTGGGAGGGGGTGGAACTTAGGAGGTAGGGCCTAGTGGAGAGACATTATTAGCTCCTTGGAGGCATGCCCTTGAAGGGGATTTGGGGACCCAGCCCCTTCCTCTCTCTCCTTTGCTTCCTGGCCACCATGAAGTAAACAACTTTGCTCCACCACATGCTCCTGCCATGATTTTCTGCCTCACCACAGACCCCAAATTGAAACAAAACAAAACAACAATAACAACAACAAAAAGCCAGAACCAAATACCATGGGCTGAAACTTCTGAAAACATAAGCCAAAAATAAACCTTTCCTTCTTATAAGTTGATTGGCTTGAATATTTTGTTATAGTATTGGAAAACCAACTAACACCTCTCTCTTCAGCCGAATTCTTTTCATGCATCTCTGCTCCTGCCTGCGTTTTCTCACCTCTCCACATCACACTCATGTGTAAAAAATCTACTTGCTCAACACATTGAATTATTTTTTCCTCAGCTGCTCTGGGCTCTCACTTTCCACATACTATTTTGTCTGACTAGAAAAAACTCTTATCTTCTTCCCATTTCCTACTTACCCTTCTTAATTAAGGTATCACCTCCCTTTGGAAGTATTCTATCTCCTTAGGCCTGGAAAGGGTATTTTTTCCTAGTCTCTCCCAGGTTTCCAAACACTATAAGGGAGTATTTGGTATTCCTGCAGCTCACACTTGTTCTGATACTAAATAATTAGCAGTTAAATTTTAAAATGAGGGCGTGCTCTGTGGCACGTGCATCAGCAGGAACTGTGAAGTAGGTCTTCCTGTAGGCAAAGCTGAACCATCTGTGGCTGTGTGCATGGAAAGTGTCTGTTACTGAGGGGATAGGCCTCAGCACCCTGGGGCCAGGATCCAGCTGAGACTGAGTTTCCAGACCCCGAAGAGTTACAGCCATGACACCCAACCTCCCGTCTATCCATCCGTCCGCTCACAACCAAGAAACACTTTTCCAAGAGTGCCCACTCAGGCATGATGAGACATACAGTTATAAATTCCTGGGGAAACTTAGTAACTCTCAGTCATATTCCTCCCCTACAGTCTCTGCTTATTCTTGCTGTAGACTTCAGCAACTTCAGCATAGTGGTTTTCTTTTTTCTTTTCTTTTTTTAAGTCAAGAACTTTTAACTTTTCACTTAAAGGAAGCACTTCATGGCTCTTCTTTGGCATATTCAAATTGCCAGCATCTCTATTCTTGCACATTAGGTCCGTAAAAATCAAACAATGGTTATTTGAGCGCAAGTATTGGGATACCACAACAGTTGATTTTTGTAACCAAGATGGCTACTAAGTGACTAATGGGAGGGAGGCATATACAGCATGGATACTTGGCACAAAGGGATGAATCATATCCTAGGTGGGTGAAAAGGAGATTTCATCATTCTACTCAGAACAGTGTGCAATTTTAAATTTATGAATTGTTTTATTTCTGGAATTTTCTATTGAATATTTTTTGACCCTGGCTGACCTTGTATAACTGAAGCTGTAGAAAGTGAAATCACAGATAAAGGGGGACTACTGTATATTATTCCCAAAGTCTAGAACAGTGCCTGGCAAGCAGATGCTGAGATTTACTGTAGGGATAAATGAGTGATAAAAGCAAACCTGCACTCCAAACTTGTAGGTGGCGAATCCAAAATGCACAGCAGCCCAGCACCAATGACCAAGAGGGAGGAGTCAGAAGGCTACTTTGAGAGAAGAAACTGGCCCACATCTCTACCACTAACAGTGCTAAGCAGCACACAGGAGGGACGCTAATAGGAGAGTGTTAAACCCAACCTAGTGTCAAGCCCAGTCTTTTTCTCTAACACTTCTTAGTAGTTCAGGCTCTTGGTGACAGCAGCCTCTTTTGTTGAACAGTATGGTGCATTCTGTAGATCTGTTTTTACCTCCTTTCCCATCTTTCCCCAGATTTGTAACCCATATTTTTGAAGATGAGGAAACTTCAAGCTCAGGGGCAGAACATTTCAAGACAAAACCTCAGTCTACAGAGACAGTGTCCCATCTGCCTTCATAAATCACAGAGTCAGCCGCAGTGGGGGGTGCTCCCTCAAAGGCCTTCTGGAGCCAGGTATGCAACATACATGTGTTAAGTGGTCCAGGTACAAGACCACCGGCAGGGAGTGGAGGGGCTGTGGGGAACTGGGGTGTTCAACACTACACAGCTCTGGTGGGCACTGAAAACTGAACTCTGTGCTTCCTGGTCTCCCACTTTTTCCAAGAGAAGCAAAAAAAAAATCAAGACTTTGAAATAAAGTTTCCCGATTTTTAACACATTATGCTGGCTGGATCCATCCCACAAGGGTCAATTTGCAAACCCTGATCTCCTGCCTCTGTTGAAGAATGTTTATCTTACTGCCCTCCACTGAATTTGAGAGACTAACATAGGACCCAGCAAGCAGCAAATATATGATGAATATTGTGTGGATGAAGTAATGGATGGCAGGGTGGATGATATCCAATGGCCAGGTGGGTGGATGGACGCAGGTGTGCATGGATTATGGGTGGCTAGACGGATGGATGTCAGACGGCCAGATGGTTAAGGAGGGATGACGGGTAGTCTGGAGGGACGTAGGAGGGAAAGGAAGGAATGAATGTATGATCATAAGGTCAAACAGTCCTTGTCTTTGCTGTCATGGCACAGGCTCAGTGGAGGTATCTGGTCATTGATTCCCCAGCAGCTGTGCAGACAGATCTGTCAGTCATCAGCCCTTCTGAATCCCCCCTAATAACTGCCAAAGAGCAGGCTCATGCAAGACTCCTACATACTCTCCTCCATCACTGAAGAGTTGACATGGCATAGGCCAAAGGACAGAACCTGGGTCAGTGTAGACCAGGGCTCAAGACTCTGTCAATGAATTTGGGAACAAGGCATCTGTGAAACATCCATAAATGTGACAAAGCTTCATGAATCAACTTGTCTCCATGATTAATGAGAGAGAGAGAGCAGACAGGAGGGGAGAACATGGATTCAGGAGTTAGGTGGTCAGCATTCAAATCTTAGCCAGTCACATACTAGGTAATTGACCTTGAGCATGTCCCTTCTCCTCTTGGAACTTCAGGGTTTCCCTCTGTAACAGAGGGTGATGATCAACCTCACACCATGTGAATAGTAAAGGAGATAATGCTACATACATGCCCCCAGCCCAGAGGTTTGTAGTTAAAAAAAAAAAAATCAATGAATGTTAGTTCAATCATATTCCATTATTTGTCCAAATAATATAAAATTAAGACCTTCTAGGAATAAAATGTTAAATATCATATTTACTCCTTAAAACTATTCAAAACCAATATTTAAGTTCAAATGTCCACAAATTGATGAATGGATCAATAAAATGTAGTATATGGATACTGTGTGAGGAAGGCATTCTGTCACTACAACAAAGCACCTGAGATAATGAACTTACCAAGAGAAAAGTTTTACTTTGGCTTACGTTTTTAGAAGTTCCAGTCCTTGATCCTAATGTCTCTCTTTCTTTGGGGCTTATGATGAGGCAGAAAACCCTGGTGGCAAAACCACTCACCTCATGACCAAGAAGCAAAAAGGAAAAGAGGAAGGGGCCGGGGTCCCCAAATTCCCACCAAGGCCATGTTCCTCATAAGGACCTAAGGACCTCCTACTACACCCCTCCTCCTGAGACTTTCACTACCACCCATTAGCACAACCCTAGGGACCTAGCTTTTCACAGGTGGGTCTTCAGAAGATATTCAAGACCCAAACTACAGCACATACAATAGGATATTATTCAGCTATAAAAAAAGAGTAGAGAATTGACTTACAGTGCAGCATGGATGAACCTTGGAACATTTTGCTAAGTGAAATACGCCAGACACAAAAGCCCGTAAATGGTATAATTCCATTTATATAAAACATCTAGACTCGGCAGATTGATAGACACTTTCTGTGTTCAGATTAGAGATGACCAAGGACTGGTGAAGGGAATAGTTGTCATTTACTGGTTAGAGTTTCCCTTTGGGGTGATGTAGCAGGTTGGAAATAGTGGCCTTGGTAGCCCAGTATATTGTGAATGTAACTAATGGTGAGCACAGTCGTTCTATGTTATATATTTTCACTGCAATAAAGCATATTTTAAAAAGAAGAAGAAGAAAGAGGAGGAGGAGGAGGTTTTAGCAAAGCACAATTCTTGGAGTTTGTCTGAAAAAGGAAAGCACTACATGACTCCGTGCTGTATAAACACTGAAAACATTCAGAGCTAACTAGATGAAGGTGTCTTTGGCCCTGAGAGACCTAAAATGTGTTTTCAGTTTATAAAATGAAATTTGGAAACATGACCTGGATGTTTTGCTTTCTGTAATTTGGGGGCAGGAGCAGGGAAGAAGAGAAAAGCTAACCAGGCAAGTTACTGCCTTTGGAAAACAACCAACCATGGAATAGGTTTTTTCCCCTCTCAAATTAAGACATTGATTTAGGCCACATGAATCTCAGCCCAAACACACTGTAACGGGAACAGTTTTGTCTTGGTGTCTACCATACACCTGGACTGGGAAAGGCTTTTCCCCTTTCTTCCCACAGATCCACCAGATCAGTTTCTTGGCTTTTGGCTTTTGGTTTTCTTGCAGTGCTGGGGGTCAAACCCAGGGTCTTGTGCACGCTAGGCAAGTGCTCTGCCACTGAGCTATGTCCCATTCCGAGTTTGTTTAAAAGCTGCAGTTGTGTGGCAAGGAACACTGAGGCCACTCAGAGCTGTGCACTGTCTGTGATCCTTAGAGACTCTAGTGACATGCCCGATGCCGAAAGTCATGATCCACACAGGCACCAAGCATCCATGAGGGTCCTTCCCAGGAACAACATCAGCTTATGAGGATAGACATTTAATTCTGCCAAAGGGCATCCTTCCTCCTAACACTTCCTCTCCATCTTTAATACAGGTTGACCATTCTTTATCCAAAATGCTTGGGACCAGAATGGCCTCAGGTATTAGGGTTTTTTGTTTTTCTTCAGATTTTGAATATATGTTTGCACACACATTCTATCTTAGTGACGAGACCCAAGTCATTGGTATGAACCATAAACATGTAGCCTGAAGGTGATTTTACATCATTGTTGGTGCACTTGTGTGTTGACTGTGATCCATCACATGAGGTCAAGTATGGGATCTTCCAGGCATGTGGGAACTCAAAAGTTATGGATTTAGGAGCACTTTGGATTCTTAATTCTTGGATTAGGTATGTTCAACCTATAATAAGAAGGTTCATCTAGACCCTTTGAAAAATCAAAGGATTGTGTCCAATCCTTGAACACAAAGGTGGTTTTATAGTACAACTTGAACCCAGAGATAGTGTCAACTGCAAGCTATGAGCCCAAATAAACGTCTTCTCTTATTAAGTTGATTAACTCAAACATTTATTATAATAATAGACTGTTGTGGACACGTTCTCAGTAATATATATATAGGCAACAGAATTGAAGATGTATCATTGGGAACTGGCCAGAGAACACAGCTCTGAAGCTCTGTTTAAGCCATGGATTGAAATCTTCATCTTCTGTGTCCGTGGAAATACCAGGAAATACCAGGTGATGTTGTATCTTTTTCATTTACTGCCGTGCTTTATCAATGCACGTAATTATTTCCATTACCAAACCAATTGCGTGTGTAAAATAGGAACCAACATCCCCAGGCAAAAATTCCCTGAGACCTTGAATGGTGAACAATTTTAAGGAAACTGCTAAATGTGGTTAACACACATCCTGGATCTTGGCCCTGTTCTCCCAAGAATCATCCCTGGGATGGAGCTGTTTCTGAAGGGAAGAGAAGCTACTGTCCCTGGGTTCTGAACATGGCTTTCACTCATTTCAATAAGTATTTCTGGGGATCTCACCTGCTCATCGTAGTTCATTCATGTGATTTTTGACAGGGACTTTGAAAATGTAAACTTCAATGAGAATGAGTAGCAACAGGGATATTTGTTCTGTAGGGTTAGGCTCTCTGGAGATTAATTGCTTTCAGTAGGGCTTTTATCTTCAAAGTGCAGAACCGAGTCAAAATTAGCTTAAAAACAAAGAGAATACTTGGCCTGTCTTGACTGAAAAAATCTTTGAAGGTTCAGGTATGGCTGGATCCAGGTGCTGTAATAATAATTATCAGAATTTTCTCCTCCCCCATATCTTGGTTCTGTTTTCTCCATGTTGGCTTAATTCTCAGGAGACCCCTCTTCATACTGTGGCTCCAGCAGCTCTTAATCCCACATCTTGCCAGCTAAACAACCACAATGGAAAGAGATCCTCTATATTGAAAAAGTTCTAGAAGAAATTTTGGAATCTGCTTCTTTGTGGGATGACTGGGCCTAGTGCTTATCACTAGACCCAAGGCATGACACCCCAAGCCACAGAGTGTGGTAATGGGGAAGAAGGGTTACCCAAAGGAAAGAAGGGTGTCAGGCCAGCCACAAAAGACTTTAACTGCCAAAATGTGGATTCAAACTGGGGGCTATGGTCCAGGGTTCCCTCAGCCTCATTCCTCTGGTGCAGAGAGTGGGCTCCATACTTGGCAGGTTTGATGCTGTCGTAGTCCTCCTTGGGGTCCTGTTTATTATATTAAGACCACATAAAATTGTTACTATCCTTGCTTATCCTCAAACAATGGCCTTTTAGAAAGAGACCTCCTCTGCCCTAGGTCCTCAGGAGGCAGTGGTGGGTCAGAGATCACACAGGCCATGGAGAGCCAGATCCGGGAGGAGGACCGAGTGCAGAGGCTGAGCACATCCTGCAGGGCATCTGGTGCCGGAGGGGGTCAAAAGCCAAGTTGGAAAAAGCGGGGTCTCAGCTGTGCAGCCCAGGCAGGGCCCGTGGAGAACAGAGGGGAGGCTGAAGAAGAGAGGCTCACGCGGTGACCACAGGGCACCCCAGGAGGCTGGGCAGGGAAAGATCAAGGGACTCCAGGCCGGGGTGACTTGACTTTTGGTCACCCCTGAGAGCTTTTCCTTCTGTCTTGGGGTAAAGAAGCAGGAGGAACATGCTTTAGGGGGAAGGCTGAGCCAGACAGCTGTCTAAATGTTTTCGGAACGCAACCCCTCCAGCCTCTACCTCCATTAAGAAAAGCCTAGGCTCTCTGTCCCAAGGGCCCGACCCTCGCTTCTCCCTCCCCTGGGCCTCTGCCAGCATCAGCAGGGCCCTGGGGCACCCTTCTGCCTCCAAGGCATTATCTCCTGCTCAGGTTCTATTTCAGGGTGACGCCTGGTCCGACGGCTGGTGTGTCACCAGCTTGCACTGGGCACATCACCACATACAAACTGTCCTCATGACTCAGTAATCAACAGGATGGGGATGCCTGCCCTCTTCAAAGAGCTGGAGACAACTGTGTATCCCCAGTGGAATATAAGAATACAACCATGCTGACCACTTAGGGCTTCCCATGGGGTCTGCCCGGGGGGGACCTTGCCACTTCTGACTACAAGCTGCCACCTTTGGAGCAGCCTACACGCTGGACACCTGGCTGATGGAGGCATGGTCCTGGCCAAACTCAGCTTCTCCTTCCTCAGATAAACAGTCCAAAGTGGAAAATGCCCAGATGAAATATTTTCAGGATTTCTTGGACATGAAACAGCTCCCCACACTCCCACACGCCACCCCCCCTCCCAATGGTGACTTAAGTGTCAATGAATCAGAAACACCTGGACATTTTTCTTAAAATAGAATTGGATTCTAAATTCAAGAGTAAGAGCTGAAACACATTTGGAATTCTGGCAAACACAACGGCTTTCGGTTAAGACATCTGTCTGTCTCTGAATGTAACGCCTGATCCCTTCGGCACCCTTTCTTCGCAGTCTCGCCCACGGGGGTGCTAATTCTGCCTCTGGGTGTTCTACCCCTCAGCTTGCATGCCTTCTAGAAACCCTTGTCTCTTACTTGTGAAAAATCCTGGCTTAAATATTCACCCTTTCCAAAGTTCCTCTTCAACTAGGCCACTCAGGATTGTTCATTCCCTCTTCATCCACTTAACGCCCTTCCCAACAGCGGATGCATTTATTAGTCTGTTTTCTGTTGCTAATAACATAATACCACAAACTGGGTATGTTATAAAGAAAAGAGGTTTCTTTGGCTCAGGTGTTGGAGGATTAAGGTCAAAGGGCTGCATCTGGTGTGGCCTTTTTGCTGGCAGAATCCCATGGTGGCACAGGGCATGACATGTCAAGAGACAGGGAGCAAGAGCCCATGTGGCTCTGTCTGGTCTCCTCCTCTTATAAAGGATTCGCCAGGAGGGATCTACCCTGATGTTACCCAAAATCCCTATCACCTCCCAGAGGCCCAGCCTCTTAACACCTTGTTAGATTAAATTTCCACCCTGTTAAGACTTCACAATGGGGATTAAACACCAACATGAATTTTGGAGCAGTCATATTCATACAGCACAGGGTAAGTCTTGCCTGCTCCCTTGTCCGGTAACAAGAGCCTTGTTTTCCTCCCTCCCCCACCATATGTTGGGTAAGGCTGATCCAACTCCTCACTAGCCACAAGAATGGGCATGAACATCTTCCCCTGGACACAATGATTGGTTTCAAGAAGATCAAAGGATTTGTATTACTTAAATAAGAGCCAATCCATCAATCTCTTGATTTTTTTTCCCTGAAACTAATAGAAGAGAAGTGCTTAATGTCCACTTGATTTCTGAGACCACTGTTGTTGCCGTCTTGTCCCTGCTTAGAGAAGGTGTATTAGTATCTTTTGCCATGTAACAACATAACCTAAAATGTAGTGGCCTAAAACATTAATATATTATTTCTTAGGATTGTGCAAATGAACTGCATAGCTCTGCTCCACATGGTCATGGAAAGTCACTCACATGGTTGTATTCAATTAGAAGCTTGTAGAAGATGGCCTCGCAATCCAAGGCCTCTCTTTTAAGCCTCCTCTTATTATTCAATAGTCTAGCTCAAGCATCTTTATAGCTGGGTAGCTGGGTTTCAAGAAGGCTCATTTCAAGAAGACAAGACAATGCCCAAGAAGTTTCTCAAGCTTCTAATTGTGTCACATTTGCTAACATGCAATTGGCCAAAGAAAACCACACAGCTAGGCTCAGGGGCCATATGGGAGGGATGTGTGCATGGCATGAGTGTCAGAGCCCTGGGGGGCCACCCTGGTAGGGACCTAACTTAGAGGCACAGCAGGGATGGGAAGGCTTTTAAGCTATTGTCCTGGGACCCAGCTACTTCTGAAGTCAGAGATCTGCCCTTGGACTTTCCAGTTACATAAACCAAAAGCAAACAAAATCCCTCCCCCACCCTGCTTTGTTTAATTAAGTCATTCTGAGTTAGGTTTTTGTGATTGACTAACACAAAACCCAATGCTGCCTCACCCAGAATGGGTCCTGGGGACACAGACTGACACAGGCAAGGGAGTTGCCAGTTGTCTGTCTCTCCCCCCAAATTACAAATTTCCAGTGAATGGGGCCAGACCGCATATATGCCTCGCACAAGACTACACACCTAAGAAATGGTTAATAAAAACTTACTGTTGAAGTATTTTAATCCATTTTGTTACTGTAATAAAATGCTTGAGATTGGGTAATTGCAAAGAAAAGAGATTTGTTTAGCTGAATGTCTAAACAGCATGGTGCCAACTCTGGTGAGGGCCCTCCTGGTATGTCACATCAGGGCAGATGGAATCATTGGTGGGAGCATGTGGGGGAGAGAAATGATATGGAGGGACAGGAAGCCATTTGGGGGTCAGGCTCAGTTTTTTATAACAGCCTTCTCTTGAGAACTAACCAGGATGTCACATCAATTCTTTCCCACAGCAGCACCCTTGATGAGCTCCCACTCGACCTCACATACCACCTCTTAACTCTACAACGTTGGGGAACCAAGCTCTAACACATAAATTCTTAGAGGATACACTCGAACCACATCCAAACAATAGCATAAACTTATGTACATGTAATTTTAAACATTGCTCATGCATTCTGAAGTCTTATGTTGTCACATAGCAACTCTCAAAATTAACTAGGTATTGTTTACTTTTTAGACTAAGGAAAGTCCCACTCCACCAATCAGCCTGAGGCTTTCCACATAAGTTCATACCTGCTCAAACCTTTTCTATCATCTATAGTTCTGCTCCAAGAAGTCTAGCCTCTCTTGAAATCGAGAATAATGAGGGCAAGCAGGAAAGAACACGAACACGGAACTTGAAACCTACAGATAAACAGTGGGTTTTCAGCATGTCCACAAATTCTTTGGCACTCATCCCATCAAAAGGTAGAATCTAAGCCAGGTGCAATGTTGTGTACTTATAGTACCAGCTACCTGGGTGCCTGAGGCAGGAGGGTCACTTGAACTCATGAGTTCGAGACCAGCTTGGGCAACACAAAGAAACACCATCTCAAAAAAAAAAAAAAGGCAAAGTCTAACTTCTGTCTCCTTGAATGTGAGCCAGTCTTAATGACTCACTTCTGATGAAAAGAATGTGGCAGGAACCATGTCACATAATGTCCCAGGCCAGTTAAAAAGGATGACTGACACAGCCTCCTCCTGAATCTCTCTTAGGACCCTCACCTTGGAACCCAATGACTATATTGTGAGGAAGCCAAGCCAGGCAGCCTCATGAAAAGCCCCAGTGTAGAAGATCTGTCCATAGCTCTTAGCTGAGGTCCCAGCCAACATCCATTCAGCATCACTTGCCAGAAAGGTAAATGAAGGAGCCTTCTGATGTCCCTAGCCAGGCAGAAGCCAGTGGACCTCTCCAAGACCTACTAAAATTTCAGACCCATATGCAAAATAAACTGTGTGTATGCATGCACACACAGTACTGGGGTTTGAACCCAGGGCCTGGTGCATGCTAGGCAAGTGCTCTACCACTGAACTACAGCCCCAGTCCCAAAATAAACATTTCAAGCTATAAAGTTTTAGGCTCATTTGAAATAAAGCGGGAGATAACTGAAACAAGATGGAAGAGACTTTGGAGGTAATAGAGAGTTCAACTTACCCATTTTGCAAATGGGAAAATGTCCAGAAGATGGAAGGGAGTTGGCCCAAGGTAACCCAGAATGGGACATGAATCCAGGTCTCTTGATTGCCAAGTCCAGTGCTCTTTGTACTACATGCTTGGGTGTACACAACTATCATTCTCTATCATTCTAAACCCCCTTCTCCCTGACCTTTCTCTGCAAGGATGGAGGTCTGCCCATTAAGGATAGAGGGATGGATAGGTAAAAGACTCTGGGATTTTGAAAACTCCCTGAGCAGCTGTCCCAACCCTGGATTGCCCACTTCCAGAATTATCATCATACAAGGAAAATAAATCCTGGTGGTATTAAGTTAGAGGTTCTGTTATCTGCTGCCAAATGTGGGTCTAAGAGATGCACTGGTCTTCCTACTGTACTGGATCCAAAGTTCCTGCTATAATCTTTCAACTTAATTTTGTTACTGTTGCTGAAAACCATGTAACTGAGCTATAGCTACCAGGGACCAAGTTAGAACTTCCCAGTGCCCTGCTAGCTGCTCAAACTCTCTGTCTATCAACAGCAAGTGCATTCTCTATGCTCAGCCTTTGGAGCTGTCCCAGTATCCTGCCTGCTTCCTTTGGCCACTGAAGGATGCAGGTGCCTGGGGCTTCTCTTAGCCTTGCAGTCCGTAAACTACAACACCAGGCTCAATGTGGGCCACTAAAGGCCCCAGGAGGGCGAGGTGTGATGGATCACACAGCTCCCAACAACAAAAGGAGGCCCCCAATGAGAGAGAGCAATAACGGTCTATGCATACATGTGAAATGCATATGTCTGAGATCCCCTTTTCAAGACCTGCCCCAGCCAAAGGTCTGAGTGACTTCTGCAGAATTCGAAATCCCTCCAACTGAAGGATTTACACCAGGCCCATTTCTTTTCCCTTTCTGAGTCTGTTTACCTGGTCGTGATTTAATATTATTCCTTTAAAAATAATCAGGTTATTAAGAGGAATCTCTACTAACCAGGTTTGGGCAAGGCCCCTGGTAGATGGCTCACTGTTGTGGCTGCCCTAATTGAAAAAACATGGTGGTGGAAATGGCCTTTTTAGGAGCAGTTGTGCAGATAGGGGACATCAAAGTGCCCACCCACTTAAGGCTGTATGCATTCAACTAAAGGGCCCCCAAGACCCTCCCTGCCCCCAGGAAGCTAGGCAGAAAGCCTCAGAGAAACAATCTCAGGCTGATCCCTGACAGGTCTAAGCTCTGCTCACCCTTAGTTCACTCAAGTCACATCACAATCCCATAAAAGTGTGTGTGTGTGTGGGGGGGGGGTATTGTCCCCATTTACAGATGAGGAAACTGAATCTAGAGGCACTGAGGGGTTTGCTCCAGGCAACATACAAGAGAATATGTGCTATGGAGTGAGCAATGGGGCACCCAAGATGGAATGAGTGTCCTTATAAGAACAGGGAGAGTCTTGAGCTCCTCCTGTCTCTACCATATGAGGACACAGCAAGAAGGATCTGTCTGCAAACCAGAAAGAGGGCCTTCACCAGAGTCCCACCATATTGGCACTCTGATTTCAGAATTCTAAGACTCCAGAACTGTAAGAAATAAATATCTTATTGAAGCCACTCAACCTAGGATAACTTGTTATAACAGCCTCAACTGACTAAGTCAGCTGGGTACATGATTGGAAGCCCCTCAGCCTGCATCAGTGAGGAAGCAAGTCACTTAACTCTCCATCCCCCAAGATTAAATTTCCCTGTGTCTAAGACCTTCCAGGGCGTTTGTGAGGATAAAGGAGATTGCAACTACCACCACGATCTGAGAAACAGGCATACCAGAGTTTATAAAATTAAACATATTTTTTATTGCAGTAAAACAGATGCAACATAAAAATTCACCATTTAACCATTATGCAGTGTACAGCTCTGTGACATTAAGTACACTCTCATGGTTGTCCAACGATCACTACAATCCATCTCTAGAATTTTTTCATCTTCCCAGGCTGAAACTGTGAACTCATTATATAATAACGTCCTGTTCCCATCACCCTGACTCCCTGGCAACAACAATTCTACTTTCTGTCTCTATAAACTTGACTATCCCAGGGAACTTGTAGAAGTGGAACCATAGAGGATTGGTCCTTTTGTGACCAACTGATTTCACTTAGCTTAGTGTCCTCAACGCCTTAGTGTTCCGTGTTGAAGCATGTTCCAGAATTTCTTTCCTATTTATTTATTTGGGGGTGGGTACTGGGGATTTAACCAGGGGCAATTTACCACTGAGCCACATTCCCAACCCTTTTTATTTTTTAATTTTGAGACAGCGTCTCACTCAATTGCTTAGGGCCTTGCTAAATTGCTGAGGCTGGCCTCAAACTTGCAATCCTCCTACCTCAGGCTACTGGGATTACAGGCCTGCACCACTGGGCCCAGCAGAACTTGATTCCTTTTTCAGGCCGAAAGCACATGGTGTCTTTGTACTACATTGTACTTACCCATGCATCTGTATGACAATTTAGCATCATTATGAGCTCAGAGGAACTAAAGGTGAGCCGCCCACTCTCCTTCTCACAATTAATCCCAAAGGGCTTTTACACTCTTCACTTCTCTTCTTCAGCCTCAGTCCACCAACTTTGCTTTATGAATGATTTGTTCAGAAACACAGGAACAAGGAGAGGTGCTAGAGGCCCTGTTTGTCTGCCTATCTGTGGTGAAGGCCCTTTGTCTTATTTTTAGTTTTTCTTCTCATTTCTGATTTGTCAGAGACCCATTCTTATGTAAAGTACACTAAAACAATGTAGAAGAATAAAAATTAAAAAGCCAGAAAACACAAAACTACTTGCTCTTTTTTTAAGCAATTAGATTCAGCAGATATAAAATTACTGAGTAAATTGCTATAAAAATTTCCAAACATTCCCGATTTCTATTTTAACCTTATTATAAACCTGTAACAAACAGTTCTAGGACTGGCACTCATTTGCAAACCACACTTATTTATTTATTTATTTATTTACTCTTGTGGTGCTGGAGATCAAACCCAGGGCCTCGTGCATGCTAAGCAAGTGCTCTACCACTGAGCTGCACCCAGTCCCGAAAACCACATTTTGAGTAGCACTGCCTGCAGCATTGTTTTGCAGCAAAAAAATGAAACAATGAAATGACCATCAATAAGGTAGTTGCTAAACACACTTTAGTATATCCACATTATGGTTTGGCAATAAAAAATAATGAAGCATATGAGTCAGCAATTCCACTCCTAGGTATCTGCCCAGAAAAATGAAACCGTATGTTACCATAAAAACTTGTCCAAGAATGTTCACTGTAGCTTTATTCCTAATAGCTAAACAGTGAAAACCCAAATGTCTATCAACTGATGAATAGATAAACAAACTGTGGCACATCCATACAATATGATATCATTCAGCCGGTACACACTCCAACATGGATGAATGTTGACAATGTTATCCTAAGTAAAAGAAAACAGAGACAAAAGGTCATATAATTGTACAACTAATTTCATTTGAAATGTCCAGGATAGACATAAGAGGTAGATTTGTGGTTCCCAGGGACTGGGAGTGATAAGGGAAATTGGAAGACCATAGCTAAGGAGAGTTTCCTCTGTGGAACAATGGAAATGTTCCAAAATGATTTTAGTGATGGTTGCATAACTCTGTGTGTACACTAAAAAATACTGGGCTGAAGGTGTAGTTCAGTGGTAAAGAGCTTACCCAGCATGCACAAGGCCCTGGGTTTGATGCAGGGACACTCACATATACACACACAAATATTGAACTACATGCTTTAAGTAGATAAATTGCATGGTATGTGGATTATATCTTAATGAATCTATTATAAGAAATGAAGCAGAGTCCTATAGCTATTAAACAACTGAATTATTTGAAACCCAATTAAAATCCCAAACCTGGGTGTTTTTACCAGTGGAATCTTCCAGACATTTAAGAAAAAAAGCAACACTCAATCTTAACAGAAATTTTCCCAGAGAACAAAAACAGGGCTACCAATTTCCAGCTTGTTTTATAAGAGTAATATAGCCTTGATACCAAAACCTGACAATAAAATAAAGAATGTCAGCCCATATCTCCGTGAACACAGATGCAAAATCTCTAAACAAAACATTAACACAACAACAAAAAATATTATATACCATCCAATTGGGGTTTCTTCCAGGAATTCAAGGGCAAACTATCATTCTAACATCATTCTATGTAATTCACTGTTTTGACAGGGAAAAAAGGAGAAGAAGCTTATGATCATGTTATAAATGCAGAGACATCATTTGACAAATCTTAATACCCAATTAAAACTTTAAAAAAAAAACTTCTTAATGTTTCCTTGGAGTTCAGTTATGAAACCAGGATGCCTGCTATTGCCAATTCCATTCAGCATGATGGGAGTTTTCTGCCAACACAATGAGCCAAGTGAAAGAAACAAAAGGCTTATATGGATTGGAAAGGACAAATAAAATTCTATTTATAGATTGTATGAGAGAAAATACATGGAAAATCTAAATGACTATTAGACTATTAGAATTAACAAGTGAACTTGGCAAGGTCACTTGATACAAGGCAATATATAAATCATTGGCAACACACAGAATGCAAAATCTAAAAATATAATCGTTTAAAACATACTAAAAAATTAATTCCTATGAACAAAGCTAATAGAATGTAAGCAAAACCTCTATACTCAAGACTATAAAACATCATCAAGTAAAGAAGACTCATATACATAGTAACATATCACATTTATGAATTGGAGGTTTTAATATTGTAAAGATGTTACTTCTCCTTTACTGTTATATATCACTAAAAAGAACAAATAAAAAAGAAATGATGTCACTTCTCTCTAAATGAATCTATATTCGATGAAATTGATCTTAAATGTCACCAGGACTTTTGTTGTTGTAGTTGTTCTTGTCATTTGTTTTGTTGTTGATTATAAAACTTATCACAAATGCCCAAGAAAAGTCAAGGCAATCCTGCAGAACAAAATACTATTTGATATCAACATTTAGTCTATAGCTTTTTAAATTAAAATAATGTGGTATTGGTCCATGGATAGAAAGAGTCCAGAAAAAGACCTGCAAAGTCACAAAACTGACTAAAAGAAAAAAAAAAAAAAAGACAGAAAATGCCAAGTGTCAGTGAGGATGCAGAGCACTGGGATTCTTGTGCATGCTTGATGAGACCATAACCCTCCTTGGAAAACAATTTGATGCTATTTACTAAAAGTTCAACATATGCATGCCTTATGCCCAGCAATTTCCACTGCAAGGTATAAACACAACAGGAATGCATATATGTGTTCCCTAAAAGACTTATACAAGACTGTTCTTAGCTGCACTATCCATAATAACCCAAAACTGGATAAAACCCAAATGTCCAACAACAGCAAAAAAAACAAATGAACCATCATAACTGTCATGGCAACATGGATAGATCTCCCAAACAGAATGTTTAACTCAAGACATACAACAATCCATTCCACATGAAGTCTAGAACAGGCAAAACCAGTTTACTATGTGAGATACCAGAACGGTGGTTACCCATGGGGGGTACTTGGGCAACTCTGGGGGGGCTGGTCCTGTGCTGTTTCTTGACCTGGACACAAGTGTGTCCTGTTGGTGGAGATTCATCAAGATGCAAACTTTTGATAAGTGTTCTTTTTGAGGGAGAGAGGTACCAAGGATTGAACTCAGGTATTCTCAACCACTGAGCCACATCCCCAGCTCTATTTTGTATTTTATTTAGAGACAGGGTCTCACTGAGTGGCTTAGCACCTCGCTAAATTGCCCAGGCTGGTTTTGAACTTACTATCCTCCTGCCTCCACCTCCCAGGCCACTGGGATTACAGGGCTGTGCCACCTCATGATAAGTGTTCTTGGTCTGAAGTAAGTTACATTTTGGTAAAAAGCTTTAAAAACTAATAAGGCAGACTAGGCACAGTGGCACATGCCTGTGGTCTTGGATACTTGAGAAGCTGGGACAAGAGGATAGCTTGAGCTGAAGAGTTTGAGACCACCAATCTCAGCAACACAGTGAGACTCCATCGCAAAAATGATGACAATAGTAATAATAATGAGGCAGACAGAGAGGTACCTATATGTTGATACTATAGACTCATAGACTATTACTGGCTTTATCCCACTTCCTAAGGAAGAGCTTGAGCTTACCAGCTGGTCACTGTGACCTTCCATTAGGCTGACCAGGAGAAAGAACAGGGAGACCAGAGTCAGCAGGAACTGGAAACACACCAGGAGACTTTTATATGGGAAAGACTGAAAACTATTGGTGTGGAAGAAAATGTGGAAAACATCCAGGAAAGGAAAAGGGCCAGAGTTCTGGAGGGGAAAATGGGGCAAGGTAGAGAGGAATGGGAAGAGGAGGGCTGGGAGCTTTGAAGAGACACCCCCGCCAATAACCCTGCTAATTACATTTTGGTGTAAATTTGAATATGCTTCCATGGAAGAATGGTTCAGGGGCCTCCGGAGTCTATTCAGGTTGGACAATCAATGAACAGTACCCCTATGCAACCACCCCCCTGTATCCATGGATTCTGCATCTGCAGATTCAAGTAATCATAGAAAATACTCAGAAAACAAATCATGTCTGTACTGAATATACGCAGACTTTGTATTCTTATTACTGTTCCTAAACAATGAAATATAGTAACTCTATACCTGGCATTTATGCTGTATTGAGTATTATAGTAATCTAGAGATGATTTAATATACAGGAGGGTTGTGTAGGTTCTATGCAAATACTACAACAATTTATGAGGGGTTTGAGCATTGGAGAATTTTGAGTATTGTGAAGTCAAAACTATTTTTTAAGTACATTAGATCAAACCTTAAAATAATTTTCTATAAAAAATGTGTTTAAGAATAGAAAAAATAAAGTCTGACAATGTAAACAAAACTGATAGAATATTTACATCCCAAGGGAAGAGATTGGATGGGGTGGTGTAATGCAGGTATGAAGGAGATTTTTTTTTTAAACATTGAGCTATGATTTTTAGAGGGGGTGGAGAGCAGGATTATTTTCAGAAGCATAATAACACCTTTTAACAACAAAAGGACAGGCCTGGGGTTGTGGCTCAGTGGTAGAGCACTTGCCTCAAATACATGAGGCACTGGGTTTGATACTCAGCACCACATAAAAATAAACAAAGATATTGTATTCATCTACAATTAAAAAAAACATTTTTTTTAAAAAAAGGACAGCTTGCTAAGACTGGGAAGAGGGACTCTGAGGGATAGTAGGGGACCTCCAAGGAAAAGAAAATGGCCTGTTCTAGTTAGAAAATAAACCACCTTGAGAGTTCTGAGAGGTGCTAGATACCAACTGAATGAACCCTAGGGGGATTCTGGCCAGAAGGAGCCTGACCCTTCCCACAGAGACTGGAGGTCTAAGCCACTGCTTCAGTGGGAGTGGGCAGACATTAATATACCTGGGTCCCTGCATCTCTCACCCACCCCTCTATCACCTCCACCTGTCTTAGTTCACTCAGGCTGCTATAACAGAATACTACAGACTAGCCAAAGTCTGCTTCTCACAGTTCCAGAGGCTGGCAAGCCCAAGGTCAAGGTGCTGGCAGATTCTGTGTCTGAGAGGGCTTGTTTCCTGGTTCACAGAGGAATCTTTTCACTGTGTCCTCACATGGTGGGACTGTTGGAGAACGCCCTAGGGTCTCTTTGCAAAGCACACTAATCCCACTGAGGAACTTCCGTCTTCAACCTCCCCTCTTCCCAACCATCACTGCCTCCCCTCCCTCCTACAAACCCTCTCCCACCTGTACTTGTCCCTATACACCCCTCCGGTGCATTCCTCGCCCCAGCATAGACTCCTCCCCTTCCCACTTCCCCCACCCCCACTACCAGGAGCCAGGTAGGAGAACTCGACTTTACAGACCCCTCCACCCTCAGTCCCCAAATGGGGAGAATCAAGACAAGGGAATGTATATGTTAGGGTGCAACCAGGCATCAAGGGGGCCTGAGAAGCACCCCTTTGTCCTCTTAGGAATTAAGGCCAAATCCTGCCTTGTGGGGGCAGGGGACTCTCATTTCAGGGACTACTCCCAGTCTATCTCAGGAAGTGTCCCTGAGAACCCCCTCTGAGCACTGTGAAGTCCACTGTGAAGCCCCACCGCACCAGGGGTACATATGGTGTCATCCGTACATTATCAAAGTACATTCTCAATCCCTAGAACCATAAATAATAATAATAATAATACAAAATATATGTTCATATGGAAATAAATTAAATAAGACATTCTATATTCTTTAGTAAGCAGCACTGAGGTAGGTGGGCATTTGAGATTCTAATGGCAGATAGAGGTCCAGCCCTTCCTTCTCACTGGCTATTAGGTGTCCTTTGTTTGCCAGACTGTTCCATCCTGATGAGCCCCCGTTTCCCTCACAGCCTCCATGCCTGGAACTTCTTTCTGTGCCAGTCTGTGTGTGAGTGGGCTCCAGGATCCACAGGGGGCTACTTCCAATGGCCACTTCAAGGCCATTAATGTCAAGAAGCTCATGACCTCATGGGGCAGGAAGCTCTGTTGGCATTCAGTCCTTTTTCTAAAGACAAGGCTAAAAACAATTTAAAAGAACAGTGGGGGCTGGGGCTGGGGAGGGGAAGAGCTTTTGGTGGGTCTTGAAAACTCCAGGGTGACAGGCAAGAAAAGGCTCCTGCAGATAATCTACCAGCAGAAGAAAGCTCAAGTTCAAGGGCTCCCAGAGGAGCCCAGAGTTACTTTCCTTCCGCCTTTGAGTAGAATGTTTGCTGAAGGATTTGGCACAATATGAATCAAGAGTCTAAGCAGAGATGATATATCCTTGGAGGAGACCAGGACAGAAAAGGGTCCCCTCTCAAACTCCCCTCTCTAAGTTATGCTTGCTCCCTGATATCACCCCCACTGGAACAGTTATGGGCACCTGGGCACCCATGCCCTTGGGGACCACCTCTCTTTACTTAAGAAATGAGTAGACAGTATTAGGTGCCTACGGTGCGCCATGCATTTCTACAGACATTTTTTTTCTCCACTTTATCCTTAAGACAAACTTGTGAAGCACTTCAGATTGTCCCAAGTTACATACAAGGAGATGGAATGAAAACTTACGAAACTCACCTCAGCTCCCGGAGCCCTCAGGTGGTACAGCTGGCATTCATAGCCCAGTCCACCTGCATTCAAACCAAGGCTCAGTTCCCCCACCCCACATGGCATCCTGGATGCAGAGCAGGAGGGCCATTGCTCAGCCCATGGGAGCCCTGGAATGGGGTGGGTAGACACAGGACCCAGGTGTGGCCTGCAGGACTCTCACGGACTCTCCAGCACAGCAACACACCATAGGCACCACTGGGTGTGGGTACATCCAGGAGGCTTCTGCTCTCTGGGGGCGTTGCCCTTTGGCTCCTGCTGCCTGGGTCCCCAGGACTGCCCTGAGTTGTGTGCATCCCCGAGCTTCATTCCTCATGCATTTTGCTTCTGTGAGCTCCAGCAATTCTTTCAATACTTCTCTTTTTGACTAAAACTGCTAGAGCTGGTTTCTGTTGCTAATGACCAAAGAACACTAATTTGTTCACCATCCACTGCAACTTTCCCTCAGGTCCTCCTCTGGTGGAGCACCCTGGCTCCTCCTTCATGCCCCCCCTCCTTTTTACTTCCTGGGATAACACACAGACCCTGCCAACTCAAAACTCTACTCAAAATGGATCAAAGTCCTAGGAATTAAATCAAAGACTCTCCACCTACTAGAAGAAAGTGTAGACCCAACTTTCCATTGAGTTGGCTTAGGAACAGATTCCTCAATAAGGCTCCTAAAGCACAAGAAGATCAAGAATCAATAAATGGGATGGTATCAAAATAAAAAGCTTCTTCAGAGTAAAGGAAACAATCAAGAATGTGAACAGAGAGCCTATAGAATGGGAGAAAACCTTTGCTACCTGCACCTCAGATATAGCATTAATCTCCAAGATACATAAAGAACTCAAAAAGCTTAATGCCAAATTAAAAATAAATAAATAACTGGATCAATAATGGGCAAAGGAACTGAACAGACTCTTCACAGAAGAAGAAATACAAAATGGTCAACAAATATATGGGAAAAAAAGTTCAACCTCTCTAGCAATTAGAGAAATGCAGATCAAAACTATGCTGAGATTTCATCTCACTGCAGTCAGTATAATCATCAATACAAGTAACAACAAATGGTGGTGAGGATGTGGGGGGAAAGGTACACTCATATATTTCTGATGGAACTGCAAATTAGTGCAACCACTACAGAAAGCAGTATGGAGATTCCTCAAAAAACTAGGAATGGAACCATTTGACCCAGTTATACCACTCCTAAGTATATATCCAAGGGAGTTAAAAATCAGCATATTACAGTGATGCATCCACATCAATGTTTATAGCAGCAGAATTCATAATAGCTAAGTTATGGAACCAACCTAGGTACTCTTCAGCAGATGAATGGATAAAGAAAATGTGGCATATATACCCAATGAAATAATAGTCAGTCATAGAAGAATGACTTTATGACACTTGTCAGTAAATGGATGGATCTGGAGACTATCATGCTAAGTGAAATAAGCCAATCCCAAGAATCCAAAGGCTGAATGTGCTCTCCCACAACAAGGGCTGGAGGGCTGGGGACAGAAGTTCAGTGGATTAGACAAAGGGGAATGAAGGAAAGGGATGGGGACAGGAATAAAGTAGAATGAATCTAACACAACTTTTCTATGTACATATAGGAATACACCACAGTGAATCTCTACAGCATGTACATCCACAAGACTGGGATCCTAATTAGAATAAGACATACTTCATGTTTGTACAAATATGTCAAAATATGGTCTACTGTCATGTATAAAAACACCCAATTTTAAAAAAAGTATTAAGGGTTCACAAGGGCAGAAGAGGCTGGGACAGAGAGAGCCCAATTAAAATTAAGAGATAAAGGAAAACTTGGAACGTTCTATATGTTTCTGCCACAATTCATGCTGTTTGAACAACTTAGCAAGGGCCACTATGTCTGTCCGTGATGCCTGCTGCAATCAGCCCAAGGACAGAAGGCAGGCTAAGGCAATCCCTGGCCAAGGATGAGGGCACTGCTCACCCACGGTGGGCATGCTGGCACCCCCTCTGTAAGACCTGGGGGACACGTGGAACCTGGTGAGGACCCTGGAGGAAAAGAGGAGAGGCTCAGGGCTTGGGGGACAGAGAAGACACAAAGGAAAATGCTCATGTGCAGAGGTGGCCTCCCACTTTGGTAAGGCATCTATCTGGGAGCACTCAGGTTTAAACAACTCCCAAATTCTGTTCAATTTAGGCCATTTGGGGACTGGAACAGAATGTACTGACAATATGAATTGCAAAGGGTAGAGAAAGCACTTCAGAAAAGATGTTGCTGAACTATTCCCTACAGGGAACACATTTCCATGACAAGGAGTGACAAGTGTCCCTACCAGACTCTACTGGATCTGATTCACAGGCAAGGGACCCAACAAGGCAAATGCAAATGACTTTCAACCATCAGCCTCTTGGGCAAACTCAGAACTCAGCAGAGCTGTGCTGTGGCCTGGGTGACATCAAAGACACCAGCAAGGAGAAAATATAAAAGGTCGTATGGTGAAATCATGAGAAGGAACTGAGAGAGGTAGGATGACATCTGAACACAGAGAGGGGGTCGGCAGCGTGACAGGATTCCCTGCAGGAGTTGAGAAGCTACTGGATGCAGGCGAGCTGGGTTTCTTGAGAGCAAAGGAACTCAAGATGGACAATGTCAGCCACCACAGATTTATTTATAGATTTTATTACTCCTTCCTTGCAACAGTCCTCTATCAGACTTGTCACTGTCACTTCACAAATCACGTAAACACAGTTATAAAATGAGCTGAAGTCCATGTGCTCCTTTTTAAGGATGGAACACCCTGTTTCCAACTTCCCGCCTTCAAGAGTGTGGATCACTGGAGGTGGTGATAGGCAAGTGATGACAAACCAACTATAAGACAGAGTCACAGGAGCTAGAGTTGAGGGGCCCCCAAAGTGTGAGGGATTGCAGAGGACAGGACAATTAAGTCTGCCTGATAAATGGGGAAGATTTCTTGAAGAGGCAAGAATTAAGCTGGCCCGTTATTTTATTATTTTTTATTTTTTTGTGAGGTGTGGGGGTCTTGCTAGCCTGGAACTCCTGGGCTCAAGTGATGCTCTTGCCTCAGTCTCCCAAGTAGCCACCAGCCTAGGACGGTCTCCAACTTATGAGGGTTTGATTTTTTTTTTCAACTTAATGATGGTACCATTGAATATTATTCAGCAGAAAACATATATCGAGTTTTGAATTTCTTTTCCTGCCCTAGTGATATGGAAAGTCCAATCTGCCCTTGGTGCCTGGGCAGTGGCAGGGAGCCTCAGTTCCCAGTGAGTCCGGTGACTGCAAGGGGAAACAACCAACACTTTGCAGTACACTGTGTTGCTAAGCTACGATGCTCTGTAGGTTAGGGGCATCTAACACATTTTCAACTCACAATATTTTCAGTTTATGATGTGTTCATAGGGATGTAAACCATTGTAAGTTGAGGATTATCTGTCTGTCTGTCTGTCTGTCTGCCTATCTATCCACCCACCCACCCTACCAGTAATCAACCTTGCTACACTTCCTATTGGTTTGTTTCTCTAAAGAACCCTGTTCTTTTGTAAGGAACAAAGAGGCCCACCAGGCTCCAGGCTAAGGAAGGAAGCAAACCCCATGACCCCTGCCACCAATACCTTATGCATTCGGAATCAGCACACGGTGAAGAACTGTGGGCCAGCCCTGAGCCATTGTCTCCACTTTTGTGTGCCATTTAATCCAAGGGCTGACTGCATATCTCCCCTTGGATGTTCCATATCATGTCAAAATGAGCAAACTCAAGCCTCCTTCTCCTGTCCTTCCCCCATGATAGCAAATGGTGCCATCCAGTTACCCAAGTCAAAATTCTGATTGATGCCAAAACTCTAAATCACTCTGTCTTCTCTGTCCCTCATCCCTCCTTACTCGGTCTACCTCTGTGGTCATGCTAATGTGGTCTCTAAAACACATGTTGAATCCATTTGTGCCTCCCTATTCCTCCAGCATCAGGCCCTCAGTCCAAGCCCCCATTACACCAACCTGAGTAACTGCAATCACCTCCCACCACAACCAGTTTCCTACTTACTCTTCTGCCCGACTCTGCTCTCAGGCATTCCTCCAAGGCCATTTTCCATCCTGCATCCATCTGAGCTTTTTCACACATAAACTGGGCAATGATGTTTCTCTGTTTGCAACCCAGAAATATTTCCACTCTTCCTTATATAAGACACACACTTCTCTGTGTCCATGAGGGCCATGGCCCACCTCTCCCTCATCATCCAGCTCTTCCCATGTCCTCCCTGCTTGCTTCAGTTCCCTCCTAGAGGACAGCCTGGCATCCTGGCTGCCTAAGAACCTATTGTTCTTAGGGTCTTGGAACTTCTTGGATGGCTGGCTTCTCATGATGCAGATCTTGATCTCAAAGGCCATCCTTTCCTTCCTTTCCAAAGCAGATTCCAACCCCAGCACCTGCATTTGCCCTCTACCAAACCACCCTATTTATGTCCTCATGGTGCTCAGCATAATTTATAATTATCTCATTTGTTTGCTGGCTTACCCATTTCACTTTGACTCCTCTGTTCTACCCCTGACAACCTGGAAGGTCAATTCTATGAAAGCACAAACTGTCTTGTTCACTCCTTCGTCCTCCAAAATCTAACATCATAAATAGCATTGAATAAAAAATAAATAACAAATAGCTGTCTTCTAAACTTGAAATTATCATGCCATTATTAAATTGGTATTCATTTAACTAACACTCAGAAAGGTTAAATAACATGTCAAGAGTTGCTCAGCTCTAACTGGCAGATGTGGGATGCAAATGTAGGTCTGTCTTAAGGCCAGAAAATGTGCTTCCCATCACTCCCCACAAGCTGTCTACAGACTACATATTCACAAATATCTACAGTGCATTTTTGGCTTAAAAGATCTTTAAGAAACACATTTTTAAATTAAATGCAAATATATTTGGAGCACCTTTGATGTGTCAGATATCATGCTTTGTGAAGAGTGGTCCTTAAGTCAGTCAGGGGCTATCTTCCCAGGAGACTAGCACAATAGCCCTGTGAGGTCAAAAAAAAACAGGCAAGCTATCTGGAAACAGACTCAGAACCCTACCTTTTATTTCTTTGGTTGGATATTTTTTAGCTGTTCTGCTTTCCATTCCTGATTTTACTGTTAATAAATGCTCAATATAAACAAACAAAAAAATGCAAAAGGCGGGAGGACTGTGTCAGTCTGCATCATATCACTGTAAGAACTTCCTGAGATAATCAACGTATAAAGGGGAAAGGTGTATTCTGGCTCGAGGCTGCAAGGGTTTCAGTGCATGGTCATGTGGCCCCACTGTATTTGGGCCAGTGGCAGCAAGCACATCACACAGGAGTGAGTGGGTGGAGGAGTCCTAGTTAACGCGTAGCTGGGTATGGAAAAAGGAGAGGAAAGAGACTGGTACCACTTTAAGAACACATCCCCATGATGTTCTTCTTCCCACTAGGCCCCACCTCTTAAAGGTTCTATCCCCTCCCAATTATGCCAAGCTAAGGACCAAATCTCTTAACACTTAGGTCTCTGGGGAACATTCCAGATTCAAATTATAGCATGTACTAATAATCTAATCACCCAAAGATAATCACTGTTCACAGTGTGATATTATTTTGTCTTATAGTCAGTTTTCTACCTACTTTTGAAATAGTGTGATACTTTTCCACTGTAAATAACTATGGGTATTATTTCCAGTGTTTATGCTACTAAAATGATGCTCTGATAAATATCCTGGTGGGGTCACCTTTGCACAGTGTCAAATTATATTCTGAACCTACAGGTGGAAATGCTAGGAGATAAAAATTTATACTTTTAAAATTTTATTTATGGGCCACACTACCCTTCAGAAAGATTGAAATAATGATATTTTATCAATATGAGAGTTAATAACTGATCTCATTTTATGATGTATTTTCTCCATTATTTGCAAAGTGGGCCAATTTTCAAGTGCCCAGACCAGTGGCTAGTACAGAATGAATGCTTTGTAAATATATTCATTGAACGAAAGTACATCATTCCTATTTTTCCTATGCGGGCTCCCCAAACCCTTTACTCATCCCTTTTCTAGACTATTTCTTATTCTTCTGTAAGAGCATTTTTACATTTCATGAATATGAATCATATGCTTCTTAGATGTTTGTTATTTGTCTTTTTTTGTTGTTCTGGGAATCAAACCTGGGGACTTGAGCCTGCTAGGCAATCACTAAACATTTGTTAAGGTGACATTTTTCTTTCTCTACAGAAATTTAATCTTTGAAACTTAAAATGTTAAAAAAAAAAAAACTGTTTATTTGTTTTTGTGGCACCAGGAATTGAACCCAGGGCCTCACCTATGCTAAATGAGTACTCTGTTACTGAGTTATACCTCCAGCTCAAGAAAACATTTCTCTCTACTAGAAATTTGGGCTGGATAATTCTCTGTGGTGGGGGCTCCTTGGCCTTAGCTTACAAGATACCAGTAGCCTTCCCTAAACTATCACCCCAAAATGTCCCTGGACATTGCCCCAATGGTGCCCTAGGGAAAAATCTTCCCTGGTTGAGGATAACTTCTGCTTACAAAGTCCAATTCTAACTCAGAATTCTAGAAAGTGACCCTACTGTATTTGTATCCATGTTTTTAGTTTTACACACTGAAATCTTGAATCCACATGGAATATACTTTGGCAGAAGAAGTCAAGTTAAAAACCAGATATCATGATGATACCAAACTTAGCCCCTGGAAAAGGCAATTCCGCTCCCAGTAAGCTCCTGATATGTGCAACACTTTATAATCCCATTGTACAAAGTTATACGACACCTCACAGAGAGGAAAGTTGCACCTGTCACCAAATAGTTGGCACAGAGTTCACCAAGCAGACGTCAAGATGTTTCTGGCCTTATTTTCCCACAGTTAAAGGAATTCTCTGCTACAAGTAAAGCAGATGGTACTCAAGAAATGCTGGACAAGTGAGGGGCAATGTATTCCTAGGAATGTGTTTTCTAATGGATATTTTACCCATCACATAGTCATCATCATCCAGAAACTGTCAGCAAACCACAAGATTCTGGAATCATCTGGAAATTTCTAAGTGGTCTTTCATTTTAGCCTAGGGGAAAAAATGACCAGACTGAGTGGTTGACGTTGTGAATAAATGCCTTTGACTTAAACTTTTGTGTGCTTTCTAATAATTTTTAAATATAAATATTAATTATCCTTTTAAATTCCTGTTATATTTCTATAGAATTTAATAAACATATTGGGCTCCCTCTGGTGGTCAAAAGTAAATCTCTAATTCCCAATGGTGAGAACACAGCTAAATTTGAAAATCTTTATTTATGGGACACGAGACGTTTGATAATTAATAGATTCAGAGTGGCTAGACTATGCTTGAAGAGAAGACTTCTAATTATTTTTTTTTCCATTCATCAGTGGTTCTACAAGTTGGTCTGTAAGGCCACTGACCAAAACCCTGCCTACCCTGTTCCCTTCCAAAACACTTCCTTTTTGGGGATTTCCTGTTTCTGGCCAAAGTATCACTCTTCCCCCAGGCTTGCAGCTTCAGTCATCTCTGTCCCCTCCCATGCCTATTCATCCTGTTTGTGAGTTTTGTCTACCACATGGCCTGGGCCTGTCACAGCTGTTCCCTGCTATCAATTCTCGGGCCGTCATTCAGGTTCTCATGACCTCTTCTCCAGGCTGGCCATTGAGCAGATATTTAACAACCCTCATTCCATGTGCCTGGCACCATTCTAGGCTCAGGGGATGCAATGGTGAACAAGTCAAGACCCCGTATGCAGTGAGCACACCCCTCTGTGAGTCATAGCTGTAATCCAGTCAGTCTCCATCCTCCCTACTAATTCTAGAGTCCTCCTCTAAAGCTGAACTCTACTCAGCCACCTGCAACTGTGTCCTGTGCATACAGCCCCAATGCCTCTGAGTCCTGCCCTCACCTTCACATTGCTGCCATCTTCCAGCCACACAGAGGCCTGGCTGCTCCCTGGAGCTCCCCTTTGCCCCTGCTCAGGATGGCAGGCCTTATGGAGAGGTATCCCTATCCCGACTGGCTAACATGTCAACCAGTCTTGAAAACCTTGTCAACTATCACCCTTTCAGAGAAGGACCCTCCTCTCCCCTCTTCCAGATCCTTCTGACCTGGAGCAATCTCCCCTCCTTTTACTTTTATCAGACATTTGATCTTAGGACTTGTCCCATTCTTAGCTATCGTGATTTTCATATCTGTACCAGTGGATTTGGAATTGTCTCTACCAACCTTCATTAGGGACATGTGAGTTGACATCCTGAACAAAGAGGGGCTCTAAAGGAAGGTCCAGGCTGTGTGGCTAGAGGATGGCAGGGGAGGTGAAGGTGAGGGCAGGGCTTGGAGGGACGGGGGTTGTAGTTCCTGGGACACATGGAATGTCTCCCATAGAAAGTCTATCACAAAATAAAGTATGTTGAGATGAATGAATGAGCAAATGAACAAATATCTATGTACAGTGGAATGGGGAAACTGAAATCATCCTCCAGAAGATTCTGGAGAAGCAAGCAAACAAAATAATCAGATATAAATTATCTCCTTCAACTTGGTCCATAATTAAATACCTGCCTTGTAGACCATTGATTTGCCCTAAGCTCAAGTCAAGTGGGATTTTTAACCCTTGTTTTTGAAAAGTATCATTTAAAAAAATTCTCCATATAAACAATTCAAAAAAGGATAGTTTCTTGCTTCAAAATACTAAGAGAGCCTGTCCCCTTCCCCAAGCTCATTCTTAACAATAACAAATACAGCAAAGAGGCTGAATACCAGTAATCTGTGCTACTTCTGTTCCACTCTGTAACATTTTCCATAAACTATCAATGAAACGTATCAGGTTGTATATCATTTCCACATCGAGCTGTATGTTCTGTGAAGTCGAGTCTACTCCGCTGCTCAAAGGTCCAAATGTTTTCACAGAGCAGGGAATTTCTAACTCTGATGAATCTGTTTATTCGTTTCTGGAAAATCACCCTGTCCTGCAAGCACAGTGCACATCACTTGGAAGCTTCACATGTCTCTGGAATATTATGCAAGGATACAAAAAGGAAATGAGTACTACCACTTTTCTGGAAAGTTCCCAATAATGTCCAGGGAAGATTGAGCCAGATTAGAAACAAGAATGAAGGGGCAGAGGCCTGGGGGCTGTGCTGCTGTTGTGGTCTGACAAGAGTCTATGGGCTACACAATTTCTTTTCTTCAGTTTCTCTCACTCTGGTGTCACCGCATTTTCTCACCCATCTCCCAGCAGAACATGCCAATAAAGTCGGCCAAGCCTTTGTTCTTTCCCAATAGACTATTCCCAGCCAACCTCTAACTCTATACCTCCTCCTCTCCTTCCTCTCTGGCAGCCCCTGGCTGATGACAATGGAGCTGAGTTAATGGGAACCACAACACACTGGTTCTCAGGAGGCAGTGCAGAGCTGGCCTAAGCTGCCTACATGGCTTAACTCATTCCATCCATGCAAAAGTCCTATGAGGTAGGTACTATTAATTAGGAAGCCCATTTTACAGATGAAAAACTGAGACCTGGAGTTGGTTAAGTGGCAGAACTTAAGCCAGGCAGGCTGAATCTAGCTTCCTTGTCCTTGACACAACTGCCTTAGGGACAATTTGACAGAGGGCTAAGACAGCTTTAATATGCTTAGAGGAAAATCTCTGGTCAAAACCAGAATCTGTCTACCATGCCCAGTAAGGACATAATGGCTAGCTGTCTCTGGAGCAGAACTAAAGTAATCATCTACTATTTGTATTTGCCTAGCTGAATCTGTTTCCTATTCTTTTGGGGATAGCACCCCTATTTTCCTTGGAGTAGCTACCATGCCCACACCACATGGTTCTGGTAGTCCCAACCATCTCCCATAGCTGCCTCCCCCAGCTCCAAGAATGGTCACATAACCCAGACCTTGCCAATCAATGCATTACATCCTCCAAGCTATGGAGATTATTCAGAGGTAGGCACCTGCCCCAAGCCAGGCTCATCAGGGCCAATTCTGGGATTTTAAAAAAAAAATTCTGGTAAAATACATATAACACAAAACTTTTAACTATTTCAAAGTACAGACATGTTAAGGTCTGTAAACAAGTCAAAATAACACCTGGTATTTTGCCAGGGGAATGTTAGAGTTCGTAAACAAGTCTGGATGGTGCCTGGCAAAATGCCAGAGGGAGTGGTTTGAGAAGTAACAAAAGCAAGCCATTAAGTGTGGAGATTCCTTATTGGTTGACTGATGTATCTAGTTTATGCTAATTAAGATAAGCTGTGCAAAATGTATAAATACCTCTGTTGTCCCACAATAAACAGCTCCTGCTCTATCGATCTACACAAGTTATTCGTTGTCACACCCCCCCCCTTATTTTGCCCAGCCAGCCGGGCTGCAGTACAGACAGTTTATGACTTATAATGGTTCAATTTGTTGTTCGAAGTTACAAGGGTGTGAAAGCATGACACATCCAAAGAATCCCTACTTTGAATATTGAGTTGGGATCTTCTCCTGGGAGAGTGATCTGAGGTACAGCCTCTCCCATGACCCTGGGCAGCAGCAGCGAGCATGTCTCCCACTCAGCCAGGTAGCCATCAGCAGCAATGGCTGAGTCTCCATGTGCTGTGTGGTAGTGAGGGTGTTCTGTAGATGCAGTTTATTAAATGCATTTCTGACTTACGATAGTCTCCACTTACAATGTGACCCTGTTGTACATCAAGGAGCATCTGAACACAATTCCACAGCATTTAGGATATTTACTCTACTATGAAAACATGTTGGATCCATTTCTAGAACTTTTTCATCTTTCCTACTAGAAACTCAATCATCTTTAAATATCTCTCAGCACTTGTATGCTAGAGCTGCCACAACAAATGACTAGGTGAGCTAAATAACAGAAATGTATTTTCTCAATTCTGGAGGCTTGAAATTGAAGGTCAAGTTTTCCAGGTTGGTTTCTTTGAAGGCCTCTCTCCTTGGCTTGTAGATGGTCATTTTCCCTATATCTCCACATGGTCCTCCCTCTGTGTGTGTGTATTTCTCTGTGTCCAAATCTCTTCTTCTTGTGCAGATACCCTACTGGCCTCATTCTACCTTAGTTACTGTCTCCAAATACAGATGCATTCTGAAGTACAGGGGTTTAGGACTCCAAAAGATATATTTTGGGGGGATAAGCTCAACCCCAAATACCCTCAACTCTCCAATTTTGGTAAGAAAGAAGAGTGCTTTATCTTCTGGGGCTGCTGAGCAGGTGTGACATACCTGGAGCTACTGGTGGCCACCTTCCCAAGGAAAGATGATCTGGAAGTGATGCAAAGAATTGGGAAATGGAGAAAGGCCCTGAGCCCAGACATACCTGAAGTTGGTTCTACCTCTGATCTTTCCATTTCCCACTGTATGATCTGATAAATTTTCTTTTTTGCTTTCTTCATGTGGTCAGAGCATTAATTAATATCCTGATGCTTAAAGAGTGAGTGAATATAAGGATATTTTATATCAAAGTGGGTTATATCTCCAGGACATGCAACATGGAACCACATAATGGCTGCTTAAGTGGAAGAGTCAGGATTCAAATCCAGGCCTCTTGGGCTCCAAGGTGCTGACCTTGAGCTGCCTCTTGGAAGGAATGCTCCCATGCACAGCATGGTGCAGCCTGCTCCCATGGTGTGGACTTCAGGATCAACCTGGTTGGCTTCCTCCTCAAACTGAGGACTCCTATTCTAGTCCAGACCTCCTCCCAGATTCCACAGCAGAGCCTGGCTTATGACAGGCTTCAGAGAAAAGCAGGATGAAGTCAGACAACAAGAGGACATGGCAGGCCATCCTTCCCTCCATTGCAGGTTGGATGCCAGATAAGAACCCAAGATAGGCCAGGCTCAGTAGCACATGCCTGTAATTTCTGTAATTCCAGCAGCTCGGGAGGCTGAAGCAGGAGGATTGCAAGTTCAAAGCCAGTCTCAGAAACTTATTGAGGCCCTAAGTAACTCAATGAGACTCTATCTCTAAATGAAATACAAAAAAGGGCTGGGCATGTGGCTCAGTGGTTAAGTGCCCCTGAATTCATTCCACAGTGCAAAAAAAAAAAAAAAAAAAAAAAAAAAAAGAACCCAGGATGGCAAAGAACCCAACTGTCCTTGGGTGATGGAATTGGGCAAGTTACATCTCAGGATATCCCAGCAGCATGACAGGATCCCATGAACCAAATCAGACAGCACCTGCTGTCTATCATACAGACCATCTCAAGGAGAAATTGCAAACTGAAAGAAAGCAACAAGCTAACAACAATTCATGAGCTAATTGTGCACAAAAAGGTGAGGACTGACTTGCTAATATACAGATGGTCCCTGACTTCTGATGGCTTGACTTACCTTTTTCTTTTCTTTCTTTTTTAATTTTTTTAACTGCATGATAATGCAGAACCATTCTGTTTTTCACTTTCAGCCAATATCTAAAAAATGACTTGAGATATTCCTCAATTTATTATAAAATACGTTTTGTGTTCAATTATTTTGCCCAACCCTAAGCTTATATATGTGTTCTGAGCATGTTTAAGGTAGGCAAGGTCAACTTATGATATTCAGAAGTTAAAGTAAATTAAATGTACTTCCAACATTATATTTTTAACTTATATTGGTTTATTGTGATGTGACCCTAATGTAAGTCAATGAAAATCTTTATACATAAACTACTGCTGACACTGGGCTGTCCAATATCATAGCTACCAGCCATATATAGCAATTTAAACTGTTAAAAAGAAATAAAATTTTAAAATCCAGGTTTTTCTTGGTCACACAAGTCATATCTCAAGGGCTCAATAGTTGTTATCAGCTACAGTGTTGCACAATGCAAGTGCAGAACACCATCACAGGTTGTTCTACTGGGCAGTACTGCTCTGGGAGGACATATGAGTAACTGATAAAAGGTCTCCGAAAGGGGAGTAGGAAAGCTGGGGAGGAGCATGGGAGGAGAATGTGTTTTTTATGTATAATATTTTGTAGTACTTTAATTTTCTGGTCACATATTTTGCTTCATATTTAAAAAGAAAAAATTTAAATTTTAAACATGTTTTGAACACATAAATGATAAACCTAAGGGACACAGGTAAATCCCAGGTATCTCTAGCCTGGGGGTCACCTGCTGAAGGATGGGTGTGGCCCTCTTTCTGGGCAGGAGCATATGAAAGAACAGTGACAGGACGGCCCACAGGTACCGCTGCAGATGTGACTCACACTCCCCAGCGCTGGAAGCTCCTTCTGTCCCCCACATTTCCATCCTCTCAACAATCTTATGAGGCCCTCAGGGTGATTATTGTTCCCATTTGTTTTCATTTCCTAGGGCTGCTGCAGCAACACATTACCACATATTAGATACCCAAAAAATACAGAAATTTTTCTCTCATGATTCTGGAGGCCAGAAGTTCAGGGTGTTGACAGAGTTGGTTCCTTCTGGAGGCTCCAGGAGAAAAATGTCTTCCATACCTGTCTCATTACTGGTGGCTACTGGCAATCCCATGTTCCATGGCTTGAAGGACATAGTTACATGGCTTCTGCTATGTGGCTCTGAGTCTCAAATCTCCCCTTCTCTTCTCTCCTGAGGGCACCAGTCATTGGATTCAAGGCCCACCCTAAATCCTGAATGATCTCAAGATCATTCAGGTGGGCCCTGAATTACAGTTGTCTCCCTTATCCACAATTTCACTTTTAGATTTCAGCTGCCTACTATCAACTGAGGCCCAAAGACATTAAATGAAAAAAAAAAAAAAACTCCAGAAGTAAACAATTCATAAGTTTAAAATTGCACACCACTCTGAGTTGGATGATGAAGTCTCCTGCCACCTGCTCCTTCCCAAATGGATATGAATCGCCCCTTACCCAGCACATCCAGGGTGTATATGCTACCTGCCCTTTGGTCATTAAGTGGCTGTCCAGGTTATCATATCAACTTCGTGAATTTGAAGTGATTAAAGTGCTTGTGTTCAAGTAACCCTTATTCTATTAATAATGGCCTTAAAGCACAAGAATAGAAATGTTGGAAATTCAGATCTGCTAAAAAAAAAAAAAAAAAAAGCTAAAAAGTGCTTCCTTTAAATAAAAGATAAAAGAAAATAAGATATTCTGAGAGACCACATCCACATAACTTCTATCGTAGTATATTGTTATACTGTTAATTTTATTATTATAATCTCTCACTGTGCCTATCATAGCTATATATGTATAGGAAAAAACATAGTATATTGAGGGCTCAGTACTATCCCTGGTTTTGGGCATCTTGATTCCCATCTTGGGAATCTTGAAGTGGATCCTCCATGGATAAGGTGGGACTACTGTACATCTGCAAAGACCCGATTTCCAAATAAGGTCACATTCACATGTATTGGGGGCTAGGACTTGGATATATCATTTAGATGGAAATGATTCAACCCACCATTTTACAGACAAAGGGTGCAAGGCTCAAAGGGCCCTTCACTGAACTGAGGTCACAGAGCTGGTTCAGGGCAGAGGCCTGCCAATCCTTCCATCATGGACTTGGGCAAGAGGGACGCACATCTTCCTGCTTGAAGCCCGCCACTCCCTCAGCCTTGTACAGCTGGCTTCACAATGGCCTCTTCTCTGGCCTCCTTATCTGCCTGCCGCCTGCTAGGATCTAACAAAAGATTACACTGTCTCCTTGAACCCCGGGAAGGAACTGGGCCAGGGGATCTGTGGGTATCTCAGATCAGACAGGGATCCGAACTACAGAGGGTGGTCTGCATCTCCAGACTCTGAAGACTATGGGGCTTTTTGATCAAAGCCAGAAAGAAAGGGAGAGAGTTCAGAATTCTGGTGTTATAGAGAAAAGCCTCTGTGCTTTTCCTGACCAGGGGAGCCTGTGGCAGGCTCCTGGGGTTTGTGTTGATGAAGAACTCTTGTCCCCATGCCAGAGGTGGCAGGAGAGACAGAATGCACACGGGAAGATGAGGACCCTGCTGAGATCACTGTGCTGCATCCCCAGGGCCACCCTGACCACACAGGCCAGGACAGCTGAATTGCAGCCAGGAGACTCTGAGACAACGACAGCACAAGCTCACCACAGGTAGGGCCTCCCTGGAAGGCAGGGAGAACATGAGCCCCACTCTCCGCTGGCCGAGAGGTTTTGCCCTAGTGCCGATCATAATCCCCAAAGATACAACTCTGGAATGCCTTCATTCCAAATGTTGAAATTCTCAAAGAACAAAATCCTAAAAGTCTAAGAATCCCTAAAGCTCAAAATCCCTGATGATCATAATCCCAAAAAATTGAAATCCTAGAAGCCACAATTCTGAAAACCACAATTTCCAGGGATGGGTGTAGGGGCTCTGTGAGGGGTAAGAAGCCAAATTTAGTAGAAGGAATTAGTGGTTTTGGGTTGTATGCAGGTTAGCGGCCAAAGTTTTCATTCATGTCTTACTTCTGCCCTTTCACATACAGTGCCATACTGTATGCCCTCCGTGGGAGAATATAAACAATTTGACAAACTCAGCCACCTTCTGACATTAAATAGTGAACTTCTCTTGGTTAGGAATCTGACTATACAAGAAGAAAGTCTTGGGGCTGTGGTTGTGGCTCAGCACTTGCCTAGCATTTGTGAGATACTGGGTTCAATTCTCAGCACCACATATAAGCAAATAAATAAATAAATGTCCATCAATAACTAATAAAAATATTTTTAAAGAAAGGAGAAAGTCTTCTCCTATTTACCACTAAATCCATAGAAGAATTAATGCATGTTTCACTTTGGCTAGTGGACGGTGCTTTCAAAACTGTTCAAACATCTCACTAGTTCTTCACCCCCATGAGCTTCCCATTTTATATATTTTGCAGACGACCCAAAACTTCATTTGTGGATTTGAATTTGTTTCCTCATTTAATTGTGATTTGTGACTAATGTTCTAATGTGTCTTTGTGATGTCTTTTTTCCCCTCCTATTAAAATCTCAGATTCCCCAGTCACTGAGCTGCCACTGGGGACTCAGTAGCCTCTCCCTTCTAGAAGCTCCAATCTTTGACCCCTCTGCTGATGCATGTAAGGGTGATGAATGGCTTCCTGCTAGCTCTGAGGATTACATCCATATAAGAATTCAATAGAGAAATGGTAAGAAGACCCTTACTACTGCCCAAGGAATTCCTGATGATTATGATAAAAAAAAAACTAGTGAAGCCTTTAAAAAAAATTTATAGCTGTAGATAGGCATTCTGTCCTTTTTTTTTTTTTTTTTTTTTTGGTATATGGTGCTAAGGATCGAACCCAGTGCCTCGCACATGCTAGGCAAGTGCTGTGTCACTGAGCTACAGCTACAGCCCACTAGTGAAGCCTTTTAAGAAGAAATTTGCCACATGGAACAGTAATTGAGCACCTAGACTATGGAGAAGTAATTCAGCTGCCTGGTGACCAGAGCAAGAACATATGCCAGTTCCTGGTAGAGACTGGACTGGTTAAGGATAATTAGTGGGAAATTCATGGGTTTTAAGTGCTTGTGGCTCACTGAAGCTTAAGTGAGGATTTCCTTGCAGTGAATAGAATTTCCCTTCTGTCCCTTGTCACAAGTTTAAAAGCCTCACAGCTTTTCACTTGGACTAATGTTAACTCCTTCATGCAATAAGTTGAAAAGAGCCAAAAAAAAATTTTTTTTTCAGAGGTCCTAGGGTAGCTTTGGTTTAACCATAAAATCTCTCACTGGGCCCTCAGAGACTGAATTTTCCCACCATGAGATTCATCTTTGCAGAGGGGCCTCCAAACCTTGAATTATTAGTTATCAGTTTGGTTTGAGTTTAGTTTCTGGAGCAGCTAAAGTAGAGTAGAAAATGCTGGACAATTTGCTAGTAGGAGTGACAGTGACAGTGAGGACAAGCCTGAGATACATTACAAGGTTCCACTCTTTCCCAGGTATTATATATCCTCCTGTGCAGGGATTATTCTAACCTTGAAAACACCAGGGTTAGAGACTACACACCAAAATTCTCCATCATGATCTGTACAAAGCTCCCCTGAAGACCACCAGCAGGCCTGATGGTAGGAATCTGAATTTGAGCTACGTGGATTGGGAATCAGCAAATCTGGCTTTATTCACGACCCTCCTGATCCACAACAGCAAAACCGAAGACTGACATGATAATTTGAATAACCCAGGCAAAGCTTCCTGTTCCCCTCCTCTGCTTCCACCAAAAGAAATAAAAACAAAACTTCTGTTTTCACGAGATTATTTACTCCTCACTTCTGAAACAGAGCTCTGGCCACAGGGTTAATACCAAGTGGATGGTGTCTCCCATTGGTTCATTTCTGTTTCTCTCTTTAAAATGGGACTTTTGACCATCTATGCCTTTATTCTAAGTTATCTCTAACACTTTCTTAGTTTCTCTGCCATTGCCTCTAATCAAACCAAGTCAGCTCATCTTGCTGGAATCGTTGACCAATGAACCTGACAGAGAAGACATAGGCAGGAAGATCCCAGGATTATCCACAGGGTACAAAGTCCCCAAACCCCAGATGACCCTCTTGGCCATGGATGTCTTGAGCAGTTACAACCAGGGAGATGAGATCAGGGTCAGGCTTACAGAAGCTGGGAACTGGCGAGGAGTGAATGTCCACTTACCTGGGGGGCAGATGCACTCAGATGGAGCCTCCCGCACAGTCCGGAGCTTGACGAGTCCATCCAACTTCTGAACCGAGAAGGAAAGGGGAGAAAAAATGAGGATGAGTTTCAGAACAGAGACAGATAAAAGAGGAAAAATTATCAAAAGAAAAGTATCCAGATGATCTATAGTGGCCATGGCATTTTCCAGAGCATTTCTTGAAAGGTCATCAAATTCTAAACACAATTTTCAAATGAGAAGAAAAGCAAAAACAAACATTGAACTATTACTGAGTCCTTGAAAAGAAGGTTTCTGCTTTGTTACAAGTTCAAATACAATGCCAAGAGCTAAAAGCAATAGAAATGGCTTCTCCAAAGTCAAGGAAAGTCAAGGTGACTGTCAGTCACACTAAGAAGGGAGAGAGGAACAGAGGCTTGGGTGGGAAAATCAACACTGGCCCTTGTAGCGGCTCTCTGGATGCCCAAGATCATCCCATCCTCACCCAGGAAGCCCCCAGGCCCTCAGCTGCAGCCCCTCTCAGTCCACAGCCTTGACCTTGATGGCCCTGGTCTAATTTACCCTGAAGTTCCTTTCTTCTTTCCACTGGGGATCCTTGGCCTGAATAATTTGGCTCAGTACAACTTAACAAAAGTCTCTGCACATGCCCAGCCCTGTGCTAGACATGAGGAAGAGTGAAAGAATTACCACATAGAGTCAAAGGCCACAGCTATGCTACAATATCACACAGGGACAGCTCCAGCATATTCAAGGTCTGACTTGACCCTGAGGGTGACTTTTCAGACCAAAATTAATAGTCCCTGCCTCATAAGGAGGGGATGCAACATGAAAAAGAGGAATTTATCCCAAATCCCCAAATCTAGGTTTAGAGGAATGAAATGATTGGCCTGTCATCCTAAAACTAGGTGGGATCTGAGTTCTGACAAGGATACACCCAGTATCAACCTTTTTTCCTAGGAGGGAATATAAAACCCTAAAAGCGAAACAAAGTAACAAGTCTGTTCATTTGAGTGTGCAGGGTACTTACTACTATCAGGATCTGTACTTCCGGTTAAACATACAGAAACATTTTTTTTTTCCCTTTTTGCAGTGCATTCTAAGAGCACGCTGTACCACTGAGCAATATCCCAGCCCCAAGAAGTAGTCAGGCTCCTGAAGCTTCCCCTAGGCTCATCTGTTTGCATATACTTGTAAAATCCAATTTTAGCAAAGAACCCTGCTAAGTCAGTTTGGCAAGAATCTCTTACCCTTGATATCTTATCACCTTGGGTACCTGATGAGGCTAATCACCCTCTGCCATTCTGTAGGTGATATCTGGTCATCCTGGCCTGTTTTCAGCAAGGATCCTATTAGGTCAGTTTAACTAGCATCTCCCTTATCCCTGAGATTTCCCCTTAAGTAACATTCTATCCACTGACTCCACCTTGCTCCTTAGCTAGAAATTCCCATTTGCCCATGCCATGTTTAGAATTGAGCTTAATCTCTTTCCCATTGCAAAATTCCATTGCATGGTCCCTGTACCTTTCTAAATGGTCTTTGAATAAAGTCTGCCTTACTGTGCTTTAAGTGGGATCATGAAATCATTTTTCCTTTTAACGTCATGCCTTGAATTCTCACAGAAGACAGGATTCCAGTTAATTCCCAGGTGCCTGTGGCTAGAACAGCCCAGGACCAGGAGTCTGAGGCTAAAAATGCAACCCAGGTGGTTCCAGATGCCTGAGCAAAGCACTTTGGAGATCCACATCCAGCATAACCCTCTAGCCTCCCTCTCTCATTGTACAGAGGTGGACAGGGCTGAGCTGAAACAGGAGGTTAAGGCTGACAAGCAGTAAAGGAACACTGGTTATTGACACTGCATGGCAGTCAGAAGATGCAGCTGTAGCACACTGTCACTGTGCTAACTTCATCCTTGCTACACTCCCTGGCCCTCCAAAACCCCCAACTTGCCCAGGAATTGGATCCTCACTAGGCCTCCAGACACCAGCCTCTCATCTCCCACCTGGAACCTCCACTTGCCACTCACTCCTGCTCCCACCTGGAGCCACCACTTAGCCCAGAGTGACCCTGTGAGCAGCTGGGGCTGGCTCTCGACCTCCAGAAGTCCTCCACAGTTATCATGACTCCCCTGGGACAGATCACCTGTTCCACCACTCTCCACCAGGCTCAAAGCCCTGTGGGGGGCTGAGGTTTATGAATGAGGGTCTGGAAGCAGGATGGCCATGCCCTTGGAAGCTTCTGCAGAAAGGGCAGGCTTGAGCAGGACCTTGGAACTCACTCTCCATCACATTTGCGGATGCTATAGCAGATTCCAAAATGTACTTAGGAGAAGAAAGCAGCCTTCTAGTTCAAACTAGACAATTTGTTCAAGAAGTTCTCAACTGTCTCTAGCAATGCTAGACAGAAATGACTGCCTCCTTAATTTCCTGTTTCTAACAAAAGTACTTAATACTAAAAGCAATTAGCTTTAAACAAATGCTATCACAAGTGGGCCTCTCTCCTAAAGGGTAGGGGCTTAGTCACATACTGATAAGAAACACATGACTTTAGATTTACTTTCATCTTAAAATAAGGTGAGATGTGGAACCATAGATGGGAGAAGAAAAAAATTACTGTGGAACTACTAGGTGGGACCAGAAATGGCTGGGATTGAGTTTCTGTTTTGTCATTTTTCTAAACTCTGCTAATACAGTTTCTTTTCTAGATCAAAAGATGAAACTGCAAAGTTTTTTTTTTTTCTTCTAGTCCCCTCCCCTCCCCCACCTCCAGGCCCCTCCCTTTCTGTGGTTTGAAATGTTGCTACTATAAACTCAAGTGAAATGTTTGAATTAGAAACCCAAGCCCACAATCTTTACTTCATGCTCTTTTCTTTTTAATTCTAAGAAAATACTCTTGTGTGTCCAGGTTTGTAAAAATGATTTAAAAGCCTCAACTTTTTACATTCAATTATCTGGCAGCACCCCTAGCATCTGCAAACAATATGGTCCTGTTTTTACATATGCAAACAAGTCCTTCCTCTCAAAGTAAATAAAGGATGAGTTTCTGAGAAAAGACTTGAGAGGCACCGCTTCCAGAAGCCCTGAGAAGGAGAACTGGAAGTTCCAAGGAAGGGGCGGTAGGCATTCAAAAAACTGAATCAAGGGAAAATCATGGTTTTCAAAACATGATCAGATGATAAATTTACTAATGATCTGCTGGGCCATTTAACTGGGACACTTTGCCATGTTTGATCACGTCCTCCAATGGGTTCCACTGGGTGAAATACAGACTGACAGTGAAAAAAATAAGGGTTGAGCTGGAGGTGGTGGTATGGGTCTATAGTATTAGCCACTAAAAACCTAGTGCTTGAGTCCCGGAAGCCCCAGGCCATTTTGGGCAACATAGTGAGACCGGTTCAAAAACAAACAATGCTGGGCATGGTGGTGCACCCCTGCAATCCCAGCAGTTTGAGAGGCTGAGGAAGGAGGATCACGAATTCAAAGCCAGCCTCAGCAACTTAGTGAGGCCCTAAACAGTTTAGCAAGATCCTGTTTTTAAATGAAATATAAAAAATAATTGTGGGGGCTGGGGATGTGGCTCAAGCGGTAATGTGCTCGCCTAGCATGCGCGGGGCGCTGGGTTCGATCCTTAGCACCACATAAAAATAAAATAAAGATGTTGTGTCCACCGAAAGCTGAAAAATAAATTTTTTAAAATTCTCTCTCTCTCTCTTAACAAAAAAAAAAAAAAAAGAATTGGGGATGTGGCTTAGTGGTTGAGTGCCTCAGGTTCAATTCCTGGTACCAACCCCCACCCCAAAACAAAAAAAACAAAGGATGAACTGATTTATTTCTGTAAAATGCTGCAAATAAAGCTATAGGACATTCTTATTTTTTGGCTCAAAGTTCCTACTCTGGGGGGCTGGGGTTGGGGCTCAGTGGTAGAGTGCTTACCTAGCATGTGTGTGGCACTGGGTTCGATTCTCAGCACTGCATATAAATAAATAAAAAAGTTTTATCAACAACTAAAAAAAATTTTAAAAATTCCTACTCTGGGAAATATATTTCAAGGAAATAAAGCAAGAAGCAAAAAATGATATTTATGAAGAAATTGCACACAAAACAAATGGTCTAGAGAAGGTCAGGGAATCTGCTTGATGGAACTGTCATGAAATGGCATTATAAAGACTATGTAAAAAACATGTCTATGATACGGTAAATAACCCATCTACATCTATGGAAAAAGTCAGGCATTAAGGAGACAGCAATTACCAAAATGAAACCCAGTTGGATGTGCAATCGTGGTGATATTCTTTAAAAAGTTTATTCTAGCTGGGTGGAGTGCCCAAGCCTTCAATTCCAGTGGCTCAGGGAGGCTGGGGCAGAAGAATCCCAAGTTCAAAGCCAGCCTCAGCAACTTAGTGAGGCCCAAAGCAACTTAGCAAGACTCTGTCTCAAAATAAAAAATATAAAAAGGGCTGAAGGTGTGGCTCGGTGATTAAGTGTCCCTGGGTTCAATTACCAGGACCCACCCTCACCCAAAAAAGTTCATTGTAAAAAAAATTTTTTTTAAATCTTGAAAACACAGGGGCTGGGGTTGTGTCTCAGTGGTAGAGGCCTGCCTCACATGTGTGGGGCACTGGGTTCGATCCTCAGCACCACATAAAAAAATAAATAAACAAAATAAAGGTATGTGTCCATCTATAATTAAAAGACATATTTAAAAAAAATCTTAGAAACACAGAAGGACCAAGTTGAACTATTGAAATCTCCTGGTCAAGAGCAATATTAGAAATGAAGACAGACGATTCTGTCTTCTAAGGGACAGTCAATGCCAATATTGGCCCTTTTAATACATACATGTCACAAATACCAGAGGACAAATCAAACCCAAAGTCACATGTCCTCTGCCCTCTTTCCACCCCATAAGGAAAGACCCATACATGCATCCTCACTGCCACCAGAAACCTAAGAGGGCAGGATTTCCTGACCTCTTTAAACATTCTTTTTTTATACCCCACCATGATAACAACAATAATGGTGATAATAATAATAACAAGTATAAGCTGTATTATTCAGATTATTACTTATTATGTGGCAGTGGCATGTACCACAACAACAGCTGTTATTCTTCTAAAATCATTCTCATAAAATTGGAACTATTATTATACCTATTTACAGATGGGAAAATTGAGATGTAGGGAGGTGTCAGGGCTGGACTTAATCCTGCTATTGATTGATTCCAATCACAAAGCAAGACAACTGGTTTGCTTACAAACAACTTTCATCTCTGCAAAGAACGTTTTAAAAGTTGATATCAAAAGCCAGGCTATCAAAGTTGTACAAGCAGAAATAAGGTTGGTGTTTTCAAAAAGTTGGGAGAGAGGAATTAAGTATAAGGGGTCACATGGAGGAGATTTGAGGGTGCTGGATCTGTTATTTGTGGTGTTAGGTGGTGGGTACAGAAGTATGCATCGTCAAAACCCACAGACTGCGCACGGTAAAGCATGAATGTCAATGGATTCCAGATAAAAACAAAAGTCAATCAGGATGCTTAAGAATCCCAAGATGGAATACAGGCTATGACAAATGACTCTAACTCTGATAAATTGTTCAGTAGTTCCACTCATCTGCCAGGGAAATGCGCCAAGATCCTCAGTGGATGCCTGAAACTGCAGATAGCATTGAACCTTTTATGTAGACTATGTTCATCCTACATATACATACGTATGGCAAAGTTTAATTTATAACTTAGGTGTGGGAAGCATGAAATTGACCAATTTATGTTATGTGCATCTATGACTATGTGCAATGAATCTCATTTTTATGTATAATGATGTACCAAAAACAAAAATTAGGCACAGAAGGAGATTAATAACCAATAATAAAACAGAAAAATTCTTGGGGCTGGGATTGTGGCTCAGCGGTAAAGCGCTCGCCTAGCATGGGCAGGACCCAGGTTCGATCCTGAGCACCACATAAAAATAAAGGCATCTACACCTAAGAAATAAATATTAAAAAAACAAAAATTCTAACAATATACTGTAATAAAACTTATGCTAATGTGATCATTCTTGCTCTCAAAATATCTAGTTGCATTGTACATATCCTTCTTGTGATATGAGATGATATGATGTCTATGTGGTGGGATAAAGAAAAGAGTTGTAAGCATTGTAACATTGCATTAGGCTACTGCTGACCTTTTGATAATACTTCATAAAGAGGATCATCTGCTTCAGGTGATACTGGATCATTGAGTCATGATAATGTCAGGTGAGTAGTGTATGCAGTGTAGATACACCAATGTCCGACAAAGGGATGATTCACATCTCAGGACAGACTAACAGATTGATGTGAGATTTTGTCACACTGCTCATAACAGTGTGCAATTTAAAACCAGATCATGGTTGGCCACAGATATCTCAAACCACAGTGAGAGAAAAAATTTCAGATAACGGGAAACTATTTTTGTGATATAATCTCACTAAAGGTTATATGGGAAAAATGCAGTTGACCTAAAGTAACATTGCAAATCTTGGGGTTCTTTTGGGGGCAATACTGGGGATTGAACTCAGAGCACTCAGCCATTGAGCCACATCCCCAGCCCTATTTTGTATTTTATTTAGAGACAGGGTCTCACTGGGTTGCTAAGCGCCTCACTTTTGCTGAGGCTAGTTTTGAACTCAGCGATCCTCCTGCCTCAGCCTCCCTGAGCCACTGGGATTACAGGCATGCACCACAGCACCCGGCACAAATTATGGTTTGATTGAAAGCTATAAGGCTGGAGACAAAAGGAATCATACATAAACACTACACTAGTAGGCACAGTTGTTTCTTATAAGTGTACAGCTTAGCAATTTTGAAGGCATTTGGCGTACACATTAGGGTCGAACAAGTAAGTACATAAACTAGGAATAGTAAAATCCAAGTTTATCACTGTCCAAGAAGGATGTTATAAATAAGCAAAGAAAGAAAGCTAAAATGTACCCTGAAGTGCTGAATCAGAACCAGAGACTTCACCATTAGATCATGTGTATGTAAGGTGCACAGAAATATACAGAAATGATTACAGCTATTTGCTTACAGAGGAGTTAATGCAAATGCATATCTACCCTACCTGTGCCTACAGAGGGTTTGTGAATAGAGACACCCTGGTAGTAATGACATACCCTACACCCAGATCTTGGTTTCTAAGTACTCTTCTCCAATAAATGGGATCAGGGCTTCTTAGAGAAAAGCCTTATTCTAGGGCCAGTGCAGGAAAAATACAAGATGAGCCTGGAATATCTTACAGTGCCAGGAAATATGGAGTGCTTTGTTAAAAAATAACAAAATTTTAAAATTTTTAAAAAGGAGGGCAGTATGTTAAAGAAATACAAGTACCAACCTGAAAGAGCTCAGAATGGCGAGCACTGGAACAACATAAACAAAAATAAATAAATAATATAGTGCTGGATTATAACCCAAAGAACAAATTAAATATCCATGAGTCTACGCTGATATAAATGATTAAATAAATGAGGAGAAGAGACAAAGCTTCTTACAGAAGCCCTCCAAATAACATAAGTAGATGCTTCCCCCTATAGGGAGATGCAGTTAGATTCTCCTCTCTTTGAATACAGGCTGCATTTAAAATGTGACTCATTTCCAGAGTGTAGAGAAAGGAAAATAATTAATGTATAACGGAGAAATCTGGCAGTACTATGTGCTATGGTTTGGATTTGGAATGTCTCCCAGAGGCCCATGTGGTAAGGGGGATTGGTTGCCAGCTTGTATCACTTTTGAGAAGTGGTGGAACCTTTGAGAGGTGAGGCCCCGTGGGAAGAAATTAGGTCATTGAGCTGGATGTTATGGCGCATGCCTACCATCCCAGCAGCTCAGGAGGCTGAGGCAGGAGGATGGAAAGATCAAGTTATCCTCAGCAACTTAGCAAGGCCTTAAGCGATTTAGCAAAACACTGTCTCAAAATAAAAAATTAAAAAATAAAAAAGTCTGGGGATGTGGCTCATAGTTAAGTGCCCCTGGGCTCAATCCCTGGTACCAAAACAAAAAAGAAAAAAAAAAAAAGGAAGAGAGCAAAAAGAAATGAAGTCACTAGGGCCTGCCCTTGAAGGTGATTAGGGGCCCCTGGTTTCTTCTTCTCTCTTTGCCTCCCTGTGGCCATGAGGTGAGCAGCTTCCTCTGCCACATACTCCTGCCATGATATGCTGACTCCTCACAGGCCCAAAAGCAAAAGTGTGGGTCAGCATAAACCTTTCCTCTTATTAAGTTGATTATTTTGTTACAGTCACAGAAAAAGCTACCACACTACCTTAACCAAGTGATCAAGGTCATCAGGGATATGTTGACATCGATATGATGTCATACAAATGACAATCCACCTTGGTGATGTTCTTCCCCAATACTTACAACACAGTCTGTCTAATCATAAGAACACGAGACAACACGCACGGAGGGACATTCTACAAAATACCTGACCAATAGGTCTCAGAACTGTCAAAGTCATGAGAAATAGGGAAACACCGAGAAAAATGTCGTAGATTGGACAACGTTGAGGGGACATGACAACCAAACACTACATGGGATCCTGGATGGAATCCTGGAATAAAAAAAGAACATTAGAGGAAAGAATTGGTGAAATCTGATTAAAGTCTGTTAAAATAGGTTAGCAGAACCCTAGTCACGTCAACTATGACACAACTTTGTTCTTTTTTTTTTCTTACTGACATGACATTCATAAAATTAATCACCTTAAAGGGAATAATTCAGTACCATTAAGCAGACTCATATTCATATGCAACCCCCCATTTTGAGTTCCCTGTAACTACTTCCAGAACAGTGTCATTACCCTAAAAGGAAGTCCTTCACCTAGATAGTACTCCTCTCAGCAGTCATCAATCTGTTTGCTTTCTCTATGGATTTATCTATTCTGGATAGTTCACATAAAAGAATCACACAATTTGTTCTATTTTTTTGTCTGGCTTCTTCCACTCAGCGAAATGTTTTTGAGATTCACCCACAACATAGCATGTGTCCTTTGCATGTGTGAATAATATTTGTGTCTATACCCCCATTTTCTATCCCTTCATCCATCGATCAATATTTGGGCTCTTTCTACCTTTTGGTTATTGTGAATATAGCTGCTATGAACACGAGAATACTTTTGTTTGAGTACCTGTTTTCAATTCTTCTGAGTATAAAACTAGGAGTAGAATTGCTATGTCATGTGGTAATTTCATATTTAATTTTTGATGGCCTGCCAACCTGGCTGACCCACTCTTCCTACTAGCAATAAATGGAAGTTCCAATTCTGCCACATCCTTGACAAGACATCCTAGAGGATGTGAAGTATTGTGAAGTCTCACTGTGGTTCTGATTTGCATTGCCCTGAAGACTGATGGTGTGGAGTATCTTTTCATGTGTTTGCTGGCCATTTGTTTATCCTATTTGGAGAAACAACTGTTGGAGTCCTTTGCCCATTTTAAAATTGGGTTGTGTACCATTTTTTTTTGTTAAGTTGTAGGTGTTCTTCATGGATTCTGCATAATAGACTCTCCTCAGATATGTGATTTGCAAATATCTTCTCATATATTCCCCCACTTATCCTGAATATCATAGGGCATCATTCCTATGACTGACATGGCTTGCTCTAGGCAAGCACTCTACCACTGCATTATACTCCAGGCCTTAGATCTTTTTGATCAGAATTCTATCCACCTCCAACCAAGGCACAATATGAATGTGTAAAAACCATCTTGGAAATTGGTGGAAGTAATCTCATGGCTTCATGCTGATCCTCACATTAGTCTTTATGGAGATCATTTTGGATAAATACTGGTATATTGTTAACTGATTAATTTGATCAGGTCCTCTTTAGTACCTGTATTAGTTTTCTATATAACAAATGGCCAGAAAGCACCTTAAAAACAACACACAAAGGCTGGGGTTGAGGCTCAGTGGTAGAGTGCTCACCTAGCACATGAGAGGCCCTGGGTTTGATCCTTAGCACCACATAAAAATAAATAAATAGGGGCTGGGGTTGTGGCGCAGTGGTAGAGTGCTCGCCTAGCGCGCATGAGGCATTGGGTTTGATCCTCAGCACCACATTAAAAAATAAAATAAGGATATGTGGGGGCTGGGGATGTGGCTCAAGCGGTAGCGCGCTTGCCTGGCATGCGTGCGGCCCGGGTTCGATCCTCAGCACCACATACAAACAAAGATGTTGTGTCCGCCGAAAACTAAAAAATAAATATTAAAAAATTCTCTCTCTCTCTCTCTCTCTCTCTCTCTCTCTCTCTCTCTCTCTCTCTCTTAAAAAAAAAGGATATGTGTCCACCTATAACTAATAAATAAATAAATAAAATAAAGGTATTGTGTCCAATTACAAATAAAAAATAACAACACACACTTTCTCTCTTACAGTTTCTATGGTCAGAGATAGCTGAGCTTGGTCTCTGCTTGGGGTCTCCAAGGCTAAAATCCATGGGTCACTAGGGGTTTCTTTCTAGAGCTCTGGAGTCCTCTTTCTTGCTCATGAGGTTCCTTGTGGTTGCAGAACAGAGACCCCATTCTTGTTTGTTGCTGGCCAGTAGCTGTTCTTTGCTCCCACAGGCAGCTCACAGTTCTGGGCCACGGGCTCCCTCTACACACCCTTTCATACTTCGAGTCTGTCTAACATCAGCGAGGCCCCTGTCCTTTTTTAAGGACTCAATTGATTAAGTCAGGACCACTGTATAATCTCTTTTTTTTAATTAATGCAACTGATTAGTAACTCAGTCTTAGGTGTGATGCCGCATGATATTCAGATTTTGCCTAGAGGGGACTCTGAAGTGTGTACCTGAGAGGGTGAGACTCTTGGTAGGGGAGGATATCTTAGAATTTGGCCTATCACAGTCATGTATCACAGTTAATTCCTCACCTTTGACAAATGTACTGGGTTTATGTCCATATGTATATACGTTCATTTGTCCTTAAATCAAAAATGACTCTGAAAATGTAGAATGGCCACATCATGAATTTCCACTTCTAGGCAAAATGAGGTGACAATGACAGATTTATTATCTTGTCTAAAACAATACTGGAGCTCCCCACAAGCAAGAAAACTCACAAGCAACATATAGGAAACTATATTTTTGAAGACACTAGCACCAAGCATGGAAGGACAGTGGTCTCCCAAATATGGACAAAAATTGCTCTGGTGTCCTGCCTGGGGAGTGTCCAGGTTGTGGGCACAGAGAGCACACTGGAGCCTCACAAATGGAAGAGTGGGCCTGAGATTAATCCAGGGCTACTGAGGCAGTTAGAATTTGCAGGACTAAAGAGATGAGAGTGGCACAGAGATCTTCAGAGAGTCCCCCTCAGGTATGAAGTGAAGCCCTGAACAGCAGGATGGTTAGGAAACTACGCCAGGCCAAGGAAAGAACCACCCAGAAGGATCAGAGGGAAACATGGCCAGCACTCTACAGGATGGGAAGAACGCTGCCTGTTCCCACCAGACCCGTAGATCCCATAATGCGCTCTCATAAAATGCCGAGTGGAGTCCCTTTGAGGGTTCTGCCTCAGTGGTGAGGAGTAATCACACCTAGACTAAACACTGTTCTGAACCCTCCCAACAGATCTTGAATACAAGACCCCAAAGGATCAAACCATAGTTGAGCACCCCATGGCGTTTTGGTCAACCACGGTCCACCTACATCATGGCAGTCACATACGATTACGACAGCTGGAAAGTTCTCTCACCTAAGGACGCCATCACCAGTGCAACAACACAGAATAACACTTCACTCACACGTTTGGGGTGGTGCTGGTGTGAATAAACCTACACTGTTGGTTGTATAAAATCATATACATACACTTACACACACACCGTGTATACACTGTGCACTTATAACTAGGTATCACCCATAATACTCCATAATACATGATTATTACTGGTTTATGTATCTACTACATGATACTTTTATCACTACTATACAGTATATCCCTTCTACTTAGAAAAAAGTTGAGTGTAACAGAATATGTTATGTTATGCCTGCCACAGTCTCATCCATCTCATGTTCACTTGTCCTCATGATCCTGTGGAGAGGCCACAGCAACAGACTGACCTAGACCATCCAGGCTTGTGCAAGTACACGCTACAACGTTCACACAATGACAAATTTCACCTAATGACTCGTATCTTGGACCATAATCCCGACTGTATTTCTAAGTAACTTGACCTGTGACATAACAAAGCTCATGAATATTTATAGAGATGAAAAACATCCAGCACCTGATACAAATTATCAGTAGGGAAATAAGACCCACAGCCTAATGTGGTGGCTGTAATCCCAACAACTCAGGAGGCTGAGGCAGGAGGATCACAAGTTTGAAGCCAGCCTTGGCAACTTAATGAGACCCCGTCTCATAAAAAAAAAAATAAAGTTAAAAAGTGGGTTGGGGATGTAGAGAACTTCTGAGTTCAGTATCCAGTACCACACACAGGAACACACACAAAATAGGCCCCATAATGAGCAGAAAAACCAATTGATTGAAAAACATCACTGTTAACAATGTTAGAATTAGCACTTGGAGACCTTAAAACAATGATAACTGCACTAAATATGTTGAAGAGTTAAGTAGAGATGCCAAAGATATTACAAAGATCTAAACTGAAATTCGAGAGGTGAAAAGTATCACTTCTGATATGAAAAATATGGCAGAGGGGATTAATGGTCAATTAATTGTCGAAGAAAGATTAATGAACTTGAAGACAACAATTCAAAGTATCCAAAGTGGCTACTTTAAAAAAAATTATTTGTTTTAATTAGTTATACATAACAGTAGAATGTATTTATGTACTTTGATATAAACATAGATGGGATATAATTTCTCATTTTTCTGAGTGTACATGTTGCAGAATCATATTGGTCATGTAGTCACATATATACATACAGTAATAATGTCTGTTCATTCTACTATCTTTCCTATCCCCTCATCCCCTCCCCTCCCCTCTCATCACTTCCCTCTACCTAATCTAAGGTAATGTTATTCTTCCCTAATGTTCCCCATCTTATTGTGAATTGGCATCCACATATTAGAGAAAACATTTGGCCTTTGGTTTTGTAGGATTGGCTTATTTTGCTTAGCATGATATTCTCCAACTCCAACCATTTACTGGCAAATGCCATAATTTCACTCTTCTTTAAAGCTGAATAATATTTCACTGCGTATAATCACGTTTTATTTATCCATTCATCCATTGAGGGACCCCTAGGTTGGTGTCATAGTCTAGTTATTATGAATTGAGCTGCTATAAACATTGATGTGGCTGTGTAACTATAGTATACTGATTTTAAGCCCTTTGGATACAAACCAAGGAGTGGGATAGCTGGGTCAAATGGTGGTTCCATTCCAAGTTTTCTGAGGAATCTCCATAGTGGTTGCACTAATTTGCAGTCCCACCACCAATGTATGATTTTTCTTTTTTAGAGAGAGAGAGAGAGAGAGAGAGAGAGAGAGAGAGAGAGAGAGAGAGAGAGTTTTTAATATTTATTTTTTAGTTTTCGGTGAACACAACATCTTTGTTTGTATGTGGTGCTGAGGATCGAACCCGGGCCGCACGCATGCCAGATGAGCGCGCTACCGCTTGAGCCACATCCCCAGCCCCCACCAATGTATGATTGTACCTTTTTCACCACATCCTTGCCAACATATATTGTTGCTTGTATTCTTGATGATTGCCATTCTGACAGGAGTGAGATGAAATTTTAGAGTAGTTTTGATTTGCATTTCTCTAATTGCTAGAGATGTTGAACACTTTTTCATATATGTGTTGATCAGTTGTATTTCTTCTTCTGTGAAGTATCTGATCAGTTCCTTAGCCCACTTATTGATTTGGGTTATTTGTTTTTTGTTGTTGTTGTTGTTTTTGTTTTGGTGTTAACTTTTTTGAGTTCTTTATATATCCTAGAGATTAATGCTTTATCAGAAGTTAATAAGTGGTAAAGATTTTCTCCCAATCTGTAGGCTCTCTCCTGACATTATTGTTTCCTTTGCTGAGAAGAAGCTTTTAATTTGAATCCATCCCATTTATTGATTCTTGATTTTACTTCTTGCACTTTAGGAGTCTTGTTAAGGAAGTCAGATCCTAGGCTGACATGATGAAGATTTGGGCCTATTTTTTCTTCTATTAGGTTCAGGGTCTTTGCTCTAGTGCCTAAGTGTTTGATCCACTTTGAGTTGATTTTTGTTCAGGGTGAGGGATAGAGATTTAATTTCATTTTGCTACATATGAATTTCCAGTTTTGCCAGCATCATTTGTTGAATAGGCTATCTTTTCTCCAGTGAATGTTTTTGGCACCTTGTCTGATATGGGATAACTGCATTTATGTGGGTTTGTTTCTGTGTCTTCTATTTTGTACCATTGGTCTACAAGTCTATTTTGGTGCCAATACCATGTCATTTTTGTTACTATAGCTCTGTAGTATAGTTTAAGGTCTGGTATTGTGATGCCTCCTGCTTCACTTTTCTTGCTAAGGATTGCTTTAGCTATTCTGGGTCTCTTATTTTTCCAAATAAATCTCATGATTGATTTTTCTATTTCTATGAAGAATGTCATTGGGATTTTAATAGGAATTGCATTAAATCTGTATAACGCTTTTGGTAGTATGGCCATTTTGACAATGTTAATTCTGCCTATCCAGAAACATGGGAGATCTTTCCATTTTCTGAGGTTTTCTTCAATTTCTTTCTTTAGTGTTCTGTAGTTTTCATCATAGAGGTATTTTTACCTCTTTTGTCAGATTGATTCCCAGGTATTTTATTTTATTTTTTTAGGCTATTTTGAATGGAGTATTTGCCTAATTTATCTTTCAGAGGATTCATCGCTGATGTATAGAAATGCATTTGATTTATGGGTGTTGATTTTATATCCTGCTACTTTGCTGAATTCAGTTATTACTTCTAGAAGTTTTCTTGTAGAACTTTTTGGATCTTCTAGGTACAGAATCGTGTCATCAGCAAATAGTGATAGTTTGAGTTCTTCTTTACCGATTGTATCCCTTTAATTTCTTTCTTTTGTCTAATTGCTCTGGCTAGAGTTTCAGGGATGATATTGAATAAAAGTGGTGAAAGAGGACATCCTTGTCTTGTTCCAGTTTTTAGCAGGAATGCTTTCAATATTTCTCCATTTAGAATGATGTTGGCCTTGGGTTTAGCATATATAGCTTTTACAATGTTGAGGTTCCTACTATCCCTAGTTTTTCTACTGTTTGAAAGAGAGAAGAAAATCAGTGAACTGCAGGGCATCACTACAAGTAATTGGAGTCACAAGTAATTGGAGAATAGAAAAAAATATTTGAAAAAATAGAATAGAAAAAAAGTATTTGAAGTAATGGTCCAAAATGTTTTCAGATTTGATGAAAACTATAAATCCACAGGTCCAAGGAAACCCAAGCAAAATAAGCAATAAGGAAACTACACCAAGACATATCATAATCATATTGCTTAAAACTAAGATCAAGAAAAGCTCTTTAAAGCTGCTAGAGAAAGGAGACAGTATACGGATGATTGGGATGCTCATATACTGCTGGTGAGAATGTAAAATGATTTGATGACTTCAAACAAAAATTTAGCAGTTTCTTAAAAGTTAATCATGCAAAAAAGTTAATCATGAAACCATTAAATGATCAACTGAATGGTATTTTTCCCCAAGAGAAATGAAAGCATATGTCCATATAAAAACTGGCACATAAATGTTCATAGTTGCTTCATTTGTAATAACCACAAACTGGAACTAATCCACATGTCCATCAGCAGGTGAATGGGTAAACAAATGATGGTATATTCATTCATATAATGACATACTAGTGGGTAATAAAAAATAGTGAATTGAATACTGTGTAGAATTAGTTGTTTGCATAACTATTAAAGCAAAAATATTTTTAAAACTTTCAATAATTATACTGATTGAAAAAAAAAAGAAAGGAAAAAGGAAAGGAAAGAAAGTACATAATTCCATTTGTATAAAAATCCTGAATGATAAAAATGGATCAGCAGTAACAGAAATTGGTGGTACCTGACAGGCAGGGAGGGATGGAAGAAAGAGAAATCAAGGAAACAGAAAGAAACTTCGAGGGTGGTAAGTATGTTCACTCTCTTGGCTTTGCAAAAGGTTTCATGTATGTGCACATCCATCTCTTGTCAAAATTTATCAAGTTATATGATTAAGGTAGGTGAATTATACCTAAAACTAAGTAAATAAATAATTAGAAAATTCCAGGCTAGAGATGGTGCAGTAGGTGTCCTGGGGTCAGAAGCCATCACACTGAGCTTTGGATGCCTCCTCAATGCCAGGTAAAATCTCCCCCACAGAGTGGTGGCCAAGACAAAGTATGAGAGCACCGGGCCAGCCCAGGCGTTTGGCAGGAGCTGCAGAACTTTTCTCAAAGGAATGTGGATTTAATCAGTGACTCCCATCGGCATGCTGAGTGACTCTCTTCCAAACCACATCAGCAAACATATTTCCTGAAGGTTCCCTGCTCAGTCTCGAAATACATTAGCATGTTTTGAAAGGGCTGGTCTACAAACAAAATACAATTCTTCAGTAATCCTTCCTTCATGTTCCTATTCATTATTTTTCAAAGGCGCACATTGCTTCTCGTCAGAACCCGCCTTCAGGGGCTCACCACATCAGGCTGACAGAAAGAAATCCTATCAACAGACCTACTGGGGGGAATAGGCAGTTTCCATGCTAGCTTTTGGCACATTAAGGGGAGCCCTCAGGCTGATCAAGATACGGGCACCAAACCTCCTTCATGTCACAGCCAGCACCTTCTGAAATGGCATCCCCCACCAAATTTGTAAATTGAAGTCCTAACCTGACTATCTCAGGATGTGACTGGATTTGGAGACGGAGACCATTAAAGAGATAATAAAGGTAAAATGAGGTCATGAAAGTACGCCTCAATCCAATAGGACTGGTGTCCCAAAAAGGGAAGACCGGGACACAGTCACACATGGAGGGAAGATGATGGGCAAATACAGCAAGAAGGCAGCCATCTGAAAGCCAAGAGGCCTCAGGAGAAACCAACCCTGTCAACACCTTGATGTCAGACTTCCAGCCTCCAGAACGATGGGAAAATAAATTTCTGTCACTTAAGCCACCCAGACTGTGATACTTCCCTATGGCAGCCCTAGCACACTAATGCAGATGGGGTCTTGCAGGCAACCTCACTGCCACTCCATTTGCCTTTCTCAGATTACTCATCAGATGCTATGGAGACTGAAGTGAAGGGGACAGAGAGGAGGCTGCAAGGACGTTGGGAGCCTGGCTGACTTCCTCAGCTCATGGGTGTTGGAGGCATTAATCGTTGAGTTAGTCAGCTTTGCATCACTGTGACAAAACACTTGAGAAAAATCAACTGTAAAGGAGGAAAGATTTGTTTTAGCTCATGATTTCAGAGGTTTCTGTCCAGGATTGACTGACTCTGTGCTTTGGGCCTGAGGCAAGGCAGGATAATATCATGGCCATGGGAGAACATAGTGGAGAAGACTGCTCACCCCATGGATTCTAGGAAGCAGAGGCCAGGGGAGGGAGAGGAAGGGCCTGGGGACAAGAAATGCCCTTCCAGGGCAGAACCCAGTGACCTATTTCCTCCAACTATGCCATACCTTCTGCAGTTTCCAACACCATTTGATTATGAACCCATCAATGGATGGATCCATTAATGAGATCAGAGTCTTCATGATCCAATCACTTCCCAAAAGCCCCACTTCTGAAAATTGCTACACTAGGGACCAAGCATTAACACATGAGCCTTGGGAGAACCTTCAAGATCCAAATGGTAACAATAGTTGATGAGGCAGACACCACAGAGAAATATGTAGGAAAATGAGCAAGGCAGCAATGACCAGACTGGCCTAGGTATGAAATGGCAGGACTGAGAGAAGCAGATATGTAACTACAGTCAGCCCTCTGGATCAATGGGTTTCACATCTGTGGATTCAACCAACAGTGAATGAAGAATACATTTTCTAATTGAGTCTGTATTGAGCACATACAGATTCTTTCTTGCCATTCCTTAAACAATACAGTATAACAACTATTTACTCAGCATTAATATTGTATTAGGGACTCTAAATCATCTAGAGATAATCTAAAGCATAGAGACATGCATAGGTTCAGTGCATTTCTTTGCCTTTTATATAAGGGACTTGAGCAACTGCAGATTTTGCTGTCAACAGGGAGTCCTAGAACTGATCCTCCATGAATACCAAGGGATGACTGTATTTTAAGAAGTCCATGTTAATGGGATTGAAAAGAAGGGAACAGAATAAAGTCCAGTGAAGAAATCATCTGCAGGATTTCCTTAGCTGGTACCTCCCATAGATTTGGTACCTCTTCCCAGCCCACGTCTCTAAAAGCCACGCCTGAGTTTGGAGCCTCAGAACAGGAATGGGAAGGACTTGGAGGATCTTCCCCAAGATGTTCCCTCTGCACTGGATGTTAACAGTCCTAGAAGCCACCCAGCTGCCAGGATTAGCAGGGCAGTCCTGGGGAGGGTGCACCACTTCCTCTTCACAGAAAGAGAGTGAGGCAGATACTGACACCCTTGCAAAAGCTAAGGAATTTGGAAAAGCCAAGGAATTTGTCCCAGAACATCTGTGGGTTCAGAGGCAGCCCCAGACTCAAATACCAGGTGTCCCCACTCTAAAGCCCACAGCTGGAGCCATGCAGTCAATGAAGGGGGATGTGGTGGAAAGACTTCTATGGAGAGACAGTAAGGTCAGGCTGGTCCCATCTAGGAATCCCACAAAGTCTCTCACCCATGTGTATGCACAATATGCATGCAGACTCTCATATGCACTAATGTACACCCACACATTCGCACACACATACACACACTCGCCCTCTTATACTAGCTCACACTCACATTCTCTAGTCCCATTGCCACCATGGGAACTTGTCCTTCGTTTGACCACTCCACAGCATGGGTCTGAAGACAAGATGCCGTGGATGATAACCGCCCAAACGTCACACAAAAAGGCACAGTTTAAATAAATGAACAGACCCCGCTTTCTTTGTATGATGTTACTTACTGAAGGATGCAAGTTGAACTGCCTTTTTAAAACTGCCAGAATGCATTCTAATTGCTTTATGATTTGTTTCACAACTCAAATTTGGAAGCACATTCTATTTTAGAAGCTTGCTTTACCCATTTGAAAGCACACACATTCCTCCTACCCCAGGACCTGGCATCCTCCAATTTCATGGCTACATCAGGAAAATAAATGTTTCACTTGCCAATGTGAATTGAAGCAGATGTGTGAAATCTCTAATTCACCAGGTTAATCACGAGTATTTAGGGGTGTTTGTGCCTTATTGCATAATCACAAAACCAGACTGTCCTGTTAATTAAAGCAAATTGATTAGGTGTTGGTGTGCCCTTTCACAATGGCAAATCCATATAATTATTTTCATGAACAATATGACTTATTTGTCATAAATATAAAAATTTTAATGGGAAATCTTATTGTGCTCAATAGAGACTAAAAATTAAAATATGGGGGGCTATGAAGCCAATTCAGTGTTTGCCTTTCTTCAACAACCAGGTCACATTCTTCTGCCCATTGACTCAGACTGGATGTGTGTTAATATTTTTTTTTTTTTGCATCTGTACAGCTTTAATAGGATGGCAGTACCCCAGTGCTCAGGGAGCTTAAGGTCAGCCCTCTAACCAGGGGACCTCCTCTTCAAATAGCCCACAGAATAGACATTCCTTCTAGATTCTGGAAAGAATGTTCTGAAAAGTACAGCCACGTTCAGAGTATGCATGGTGCACTGAGTGCTTTGCACAGGGCACCTTATTAAGTCCTATGGAAACCTTGTGAGGCACGTACTATATAATCCCTTGATCACAGGATCAAACTGAGGTTCAGAAAAACTCAGTGTTCTGAAGTCATATAGCTGGGAAATGGCAGAGCTGGGATGTGAACCTGGGTCTGCTTAAAGCTGATGTCCCTCTTGCCACCCTACACGTCCATCATTTACAGATGTCGTCAAGGACGTCCACACTTGTAAGAAGAAAAAAAAAAAAAACTGCTGCTTCTGACACTCAAAGCTAAATTTGCTCCTTCTAGTAGGTCTGCCATGAGGACGTGGAAAGAATTCGGGATTAGGAATTGGGATACCTGGTTATCCAAATTTATATGAATATGGTCACCAGGAGCCTGTGACTGCCCTTCTCAGAAAAGCACTTAGGGCTGAGGGTATAGCTCAGTGGTAGAGCATTTGCCTAGCATGTGTGAGGACCTGGGTCCCATCCCCAGCACCACACAAAAGAAAGTCTCTCAATTGTTTTCCCCTATTGCCTCCAGGAGTATAGTGACATGACTTTCTTTATAAAGCTCCATCTGCAGACCTAATTTTTTCTCCCAATGGTTCATGCCATTGGTACATGAAATATGTTTCTGGACACCATGAAGGGATGTTTTCTGGGTGTTTGTGTCAACAATTGAAGATTAATCCTGATTCTACACATGGAGAAAATCGAAGGGGCAAGAGTCGCAGGTCGTGTGTGGCCTCTGGAGAACTTTCTCAAATTGATTTACATTTGTTCACATAATTAGAAGTCACAGTGCAGACCAGGCCTGGTGGCTGGCACTGCTAAATGCTATTCAGCAAAGATCTGTGCACCAAACCGACAAAGGAGTCTGATTCTGAGATGAGATCTTCAGACTGACTTTTCCCATGTGTTACGGTAAAGCTTTCTTTTTTGCTTTCAACAATGACAAATTCAGCTTACAAAACAGACTGAATCCACTTTGCCCATCATAGAACTTGAAGCAAGATTTCAGAATGGTGGCAGAGCTTCAGAATATCACAACAGGGAAAAATGTTCTGCAAGGGCAACCCAGACACTCTCAAATTGAAACAAAAAAAACAAAGCCCTAAGGACATTCTTCTTTATCCAGTTATTCTACATCCCAAAGAAAACCAAAGTAAGAAATTTTTCTCATGAAGCCATGGATGACATCACATTTTGGGCTAATAAATATTTAGAGGAGGACTAAATGATATGTTGATGGTTGGATACAGATTTCCTGGATGGAATAATATGTAGTCATTAAACATGACCAGAAAGATCATGTATCACCTTGAAAAAGTTTTATGAGGTAAAGTTTAAAAACACATGCAAGATGCAAATGGTATATACTCTGTGGTTAAAACTGGCTGAGTGCAAATCTGTCCATGAACTAGGATTGGGAGGGATTATGCAAAAAGTTAAATAGCCCTTTTTGTAGCTGGTAGGATTATCAGTAACACTGATTCTGTGAAATCAGGATACATTTTGGTTATTCTACCAAAAGAAAAAAGAGGGATGGAAGATAGCCAAGCTGTCATGCTATTTCCTGAGATAGTCGACCCTTCACATCTGATGTGCTGATTTAACTAGCTATGGTTCAAAAGTTTTTTGGGGGATGGAATATAGCTCAGTGGTAGAGTGCTTGCCTCACACGCATAAAGCCCTGGGTTTAATTCCCAGTTCCAAATCAGGAAAAAAAAAAAAAAAGACAAAAGTATTTGGGGAAGAAGAGCTGTATCTATGCTGAAAACCTAAAGGCTTTTCCTCTTGTCATTATTCCCTTAACAATAAAATATATCAATTATTTTCACACCATTTACATTGTATAAGGAATTAGAAGTCATCTACAGATGATTTGAAGGATGTGTGAAAGTTCTATGCAAATTCTGTGCCATTCTATATAAGGGTCTTGAGCATCTGTGGGTTTTGGTATCCAGGGGGGGGTCCTGAAACGAATCCCCCCAGTGGCTACTGAGGGGCAACTGCTGCCCAACAAAGAGCAAATTTGATAGAACCCAACCTCTCACCAACAACCTGTTAGTGCCTCACAGAGAGGGTTAGAGTTATTGAGCAACAAGGGAAAGACACGTAAGACATCTGTGTTGAGGGAGAGGTTTCTCTGAAGGTGTGGGATTATACCAATGCTCTGTGAGGCCCTGCAAGCAAAGTATACTGGAATCCACTGCTCAAGGCTGATAAAGATTCCTGCTCCACTAAACAGTGGTCAGGTTCATGATCCTTCTTCTAGGCCCATCATGCCCATCCCTCTAAAATCCAGTTTTAGCAAAGAACCTTGCCAGGTCAGTTTAGCAAGAAAGTCCCATCTTTGATTTCATATCAGGTTCCTCATCCACCACTATGTTAGCTTTCTGTTGCTGTGACAAATACCTGAGATAATCAACTTTATAAGGAAGAAAGGTTTATTTTGGCTCATGGTTTTGGAAGTTTCAGTCGATGGTCACTTGGCCCTATTGCTTTTGGGCCTGTGGCAGTAGAGTATGTCATGGTGGGGACACATAGTGGAGGTCTATTAACCTTGTGGCAGCCAAGAAGCAAAGAGAAAGGGACAAGAAGGGGCTGGGGGCCCATATCCCCTTCAAGGGCATGCCCCCAATGACCTAACTTCCTTCCACTAGGCCCCACCTCCTAAAGGTTCCACCACCTTCCAATAGCACTGCAGACTGGCAACCAAGGTCTCAACACATGGGCCTTTGGGGGATACTCAAGATCCAAACTAAAACACCCCCCACACCCAGCTGAGGTCCACCCTGATCTGTCTTTAGCAAGAATCCTGTTAGCAGGCAGGGTAGTGACTCAGTGGTAGAGCCTTTTGTCTAGTGTGCTTGAGGCCCTGGGTTCCATTTGCAGCATCACACTCATGCACATATGTGCACGCACATGCGCACACACACAGCATGTTAAGTCGGTTTAGCCAGAATCCCCCTGACCCCTGAGGTTCCTCTTAGTCATTCTCCATCTACTAAGCTACCCCCTGCTCTTTTGCTTTAAATCCCCACTGCCCATGCTGGATTTGGAGTTGTGCCCAGTCTCTCTCCCACTGCAAAACCCCACTACTTATTAGGCTGGCCCTAAATAAAGCTGGCCTTGCTGAGCTTTAACTAGTATCATTAAATCATTCTTTTCTGGAGTGTCATGGAGTCATTTCTTTTTTTGCAACAGGACTCATCCTCTGCTGCAGTGACTATTTCCACTAAGCCCTCCCTTTTTTACTCTGTATCTCGGCTTCTCTGGACGAGTCTGAGTATGAGCCCTTCCTCCCAACCAGAGAACTGCGGGGTGGGACAAACTGCCTATGGGCGGTGGTGGCCTCTGACTCCTCACCCTGAACTTTCCTCCTCCACCCTGAAGCATTTTCCTATTCCAAACTCAGGTCCCCAAAAGTCCCGAAAGCAGATGGTGCCAGGCAAGGCTGTGGCGGCCTCCCAGCCACATGCATCTCATTGTTCCCTGGGATTTGAGATTCCCCCCAAGATTCCTCAATTAGCCAGAGGACTAGAGTCTGCTCCTCTGGAGAACACTGCCTGAGAGGCCAATGGCAATGGGTCAAGGAATAGGGATCTCCAGAGCAGGTGGCCCTGATGTGAGCCCAGGCACACTGCCCTAGGCTGGACACAGAACTCACATAAAGGGACAGTGGATGCAAATGTCCTTCTTATGCTCTCTTGCAAGACACCCTGCAAACCCCAAGGGAGCCCAGGCCTGGTCCTGTGTGCCCTGAACGTCCACTTCTGTGACATTTCTGTGAAACAGCCATAACCGGTCTTGTCTCATAAGGTTGTTGCAGGCAATTTTTAAGATTTTGAATGATCCTGTAACATGGAAAGCTCACATTTTGTAAGCTCATTAATCCAGAGGGAAGTACAGATTTCAGTATTGCCACAGATAAACCCAAATTTACCCACATACATGAACCTTTATGGAACAAGAGCCCTATTGCATATCCCAGTAGATAAAAAGTCCTTTTGCTGGATTTTAAAGCCATGGAGGTGGGTTTTTCCAGAGCATGGTTCTAACCTCTCTCTTATTATTTCTTGGATGGTTACCTATTGGTTTTTCTCTCTCCCTTCTTCTAATAACAGCACTTGGAATTGTCCTTTGGGGGCTGGGATGGAGCTCCGTGGTAGAGCACTTGAATAACACGTGTGAGTCCTGGGTTTGGTCCTCAGCAATGCACAAAACAAAACTGAATTGTCCTTTGGGCACATCCTCTACTTCTCAGTCCCTTCAGTGTGTGTGTGTGTGTGTGTGTGTGTGCGCACACACACACACACACACACACACACACCCCTGAACCTGGCTGGTCAGAGAGGCTGTCTGTCTGGTCTTAGTGATGCACACAGGTAATTCATATTGGACCAACAGAGAGAATTAGGTGATTTCTGTCAGGACAGTTGGAAAAGAGAAACTCTAAAGCTATGAATATGAATTTGGAGACTCTAGGAGCTTCTCAGGCACCTCATGGGAAGAATGAGGACATTCTTGAGAAATATGGAGCCAATACAAAGAAACCCCAAACAAGATGCCTCTAGAGGGTCCAGAAGACATTCACCTGGGCTTCCTGGTTACTCAAGCCATCAATTCCCTTTGAAATCCAAGGCCCTCAGAGGGGTGGGCCTGCCACATTGTTGTATGAAGGTACAAGGGCCCAAAGGCATCCAGAAAGGCTGAATCCAATGAGAAGGACATCCTCCCTGTTCTGGGGACCATGATCTTAACTGCACACGCTCTGGAAGGGGATTTGAGGTCTGCAGTGACATCAGCTACAGAGACAGCCAAGGAGACCCATGCCTGGGAGGGGCAGGGCTGAGGGGGAAGCGGTGCTGTCCAGGCACAGGTGCTCCATGCATGAGTTCTGGGTCAACTGATCTCCTCGGTGCTTGGAGGGGCTGCATCAGTTTTCTCCATCTGAGTAGCCTCTTACTTCCAGCAGAGTGATGTGAAATATTATTATTCCCTGCATATGCCAGAAAAAAGTTAGCCTTCAGAGCCCTGGAGTGCCACTCTCAGTGTGGGGCCACTCTAGCCAGTCACTTTGAGGTCAGAACGGCATCCACCCAAGGGTTAAAGGTCATATGACTCAGATGTAGTTTGTCCCCCAAGTGTTGGAAGCCTGGTCTGTGCTAACATTAGGAGGAGATAGGACCTTTAAAGGGTGGAATCTGGTGGGAAGTCTTTAAGTTATTGGAGGCAGTAAACCTGGGAGGAATTAGAGTATTCCATGGGACCCCTGAGTTGGTTCTTATGTCAAGAACCCCTGCATGGGCTGGAGATGTGGCTCAAGTGGTAGCGCTCGCCTGGCATGCGTGCGGCCCGGATTCGATCCTCAGCACCACATACAAACAAAGATGTTGTATCTGCCGAAAACCAACAAATAAATATTAAAATTCTCTCTCTCTCTCTTTCTCTCACCTCTCTCTTTAAAAAAAAAAAAAAAAAAAAAAAAGAACCCCTGCCTGCTCTGACTTCTGGTCTCATTAAATAGTCTCGCCCACTTGTGTGCATTCTTAACTTTGTAATGCCATCCATCATTATGTGACATAGTCAGGAGGGTCCTCACCAGAGCCTGCACCATGCTGTTTGGACTTTACCTCTCAAAACTGTGAGCTAACTAAACCTCTTTTCTTGATAAATGGCCCAGCCCCAAGTATCTCATTATAGTAACAGAGAATGGACAAATACAACTATAAAGACTAGGATTGTGCCAGAGAGAATCTCAAACTTCAACTATATCTGGAGGCAGAGCTGGATGTGGATAGAAGAATCTTGAAAGAGACATCAATTTTGTGGTTGGAGGATGTTCCCAAAGTGTGGAGTTTGGGAAACACCAAAGTGAAAGGAAAACGGACTTGTTAAAGTTGACAGGACAAAAAATGACTGCCTCCCCGTCATTGACTCGTTTCTCCTTGGAGGATATCTTGTCCTCCCCTGGAGTGACAGTAGTGACAGCATTCTGTAGGACCTGGCTGACACTCTTGGTTGCTCCCCAATAGCCATTCCCAGTCTTCTTTCCTAACAAAGCCTCAATTCTATTCCAGTGGCAATGTGCCCAGCCTCAGGCGATGAATCAAGATTGGCCAAAGCCTCTTTATTGGCAACCCCATTACCCTTGCCAGTGAAAGGGTGGTGACCATGTGACCTAGTTTGGGCTGATGGCTATAAGAGAATTCTACAGAAAGATGATGGGAAAGTTTTTCCCCCTGATTTAAATAAAAGAAAAAGTTTCACAAAAAGCTTTTTCCTTTGTCCCTTCCCAACCTTGGCTATTCTGGTTTAAAGACACATGTGTGGAGCTACAGCAGCCATCTTGCATTCATGAGGAAAGGACAAGAGAATGGCAGATGCAATCTGTCACCCGGGTGTGACCAAGTCATTGAACTAACCCAAGATATCTTGACTTTCTTCCAGGCTTTTCTTATACAATTCAGTGACTGTCATGTTTAAGCAACCACACTCAGATATTCCATTACCTGCCATCAAAAGTATATACATTGACTGTACTAGTTCATTTCCCATTACTATAATGAAATACCAGTGACGACTGGTAACCACCATATAGAGGAGGAAGCTGAGGCTCAGGAAGCTGAAGAGGCTGGATGACAGCTCTAACTAGTGGGACAGATCTGAAACTCTCCCCAGCTGATGAGAAGCTGCATCTGCTCTGCCCTGCTCTGCCTCCTGGTTAGGAATTCACTCAGCTCACAGTGTCCCCTGGTTCAGGAGCTGTGCCTTGAATCTTCAGAGCCAATGTGGAAACATCCAACTCAAAAATTCCAAAAACTGAAAAGAACACACCAACAGTTGGCCTGTTCTACACATGCTGCTATTATTATAAAGCTCTTCCAAACTGTGGCCTTTAAAATAAAAAAAAAAAATTTAAGGCAAGAAAAGAGTGGAGAGAGAAAGTAAGCATGCCAGAAAGTAATTGGAAGGAAACTTTTTTTTTCTTTTTTTCTTTTGGTTTGGGAGCCAAGAAATGCCAAAGAAACAAAAGTAGTTATGATTTACATTCTATGTCTAGTTGTGCAGGGATTAAAAAATAGTCATCTTTATTAGAATGGACACCACAGAGCTGTCCTGACAAGTAGATACACTGCTACAAAGGCTGGAAAGGCTACAACTGATTTTGAGTTTGATAGAAACTTCACTAATATACATAGTTGTAGGGAAGGAAAGCACTTTTATTTTATTCCCAGTCTCTGGGCTTTTCTTGTTTTCAAACTGATTGGTCTGGACAATGGAAGGCCAACAGCCAACAATAAATCCATTGTAAGCTGGAAATAGTCTCCTCTGAATACAACTAAATATTTCTTTAATCCTTGCATTAAATTTTTTTTTACTGTCATATAAAAGCTATGCACTTTAAAGCGTAAGCTTTTGTAACACTTTTTGTGTTAGTTTTGTAACACAGTAACTAGAAGACTGATTAATTAGGCAACCTACTTACCAGCACTTTCATAGTGAAATATCAAATGTTTGTTTTATATCCATATTTTCAAATTACACTAAAGACACTATCAGGAATGGGTCTTGCTCAGAAATTTTGTGTTTATATCCTAAAAACTATTTATTCCCTTTTTTCCATGGGAAGGGTCTTTAATAATCAAGCAATAACAAGAATATTTCTTTTCTGTAGCTTCTGTATCTACATTATCAGGCACATCAGCCAGTCCCAGAAAAATTTATGTCACAGTTCTGTTCCCAAGGGAACAAGGAGAGTGGGTCTCCTCCTAACAGTGGCTTTTGTTGGCTTTCTTTTCTTTTTCCTGACATTAAAGTTGTGTGTGGTTGGCAAGGATTTTTTTTAAATTTGGGCAGGGTTTCTGCCTTTGATACTCTGAAAATGAGTTTGTTGGTAAAAGACAAGCCACAGGCACCTTCACACATAATCGCTTCGGCACTGACTTAGAAGAGGCTCCACTGAGAACAAATCTGAGCTTAGAAACAAAAAAAAAAGTTCAAGTACAAACATTCTTCCCTTACAGATTTTCAGTTTGATATTTAGTTATCCTTTGTATCTAGCGGTTCAAAGAATTAACTACACATCTATTTAAAGCCAATTACTGGTTCCCCATAATGGGCCTCTCACTGTACCCTCATCTCAGCCAGGGAACTCACTGTCATGAAGCTGTATACATTTCCCATCCAGCAACATTTACAAGAAGCATAGCTAGTAGCAAGAATTGATTGATGTCCAGAAAGAGAGATGCCCACTCATGGGGGACACCTCAACAACCAGAAGCTCAATACCAACTGGCATCCACATGAAGCCATCTCTGACTCTCCACTGGCAGGGCAAGGTGGGCAAGCACAACACAAGTATCCCAGATACTGAACTCTGCATAGTTAGTAGTATGATGTGTCCAAGGGTATAGCAAAATCTTGAGTGGGAATCTCAGGATTCTAAAATTTCCCTTTGCCTTTCTAATCAAGAGTGGTAGAGGGGGGGGGGAAGAAAGAAAGGAAGAAAGGGAGGAGAGAAGGGGAGGGGATAGTAGGTGGAGAAAGAAGGAGGAGGGAGAGGAGAAGGAGGAGGAGGAGAGGGCAGCTGAGCTCTGTCCACTAAACCATCTCTGTCCTCTAAATCATTATTCAATCACCACAGTCCACCTAAGTGACATTCTGGCAGAAGTGTAATGAAGTAGTCTTTTCCCGCTGAAGTTCAGGACTAAAGAATCAACATTTCTGAGCAGTGGCTACTTTCCCAAGACCCCCCATCCCTATTAGTACAGACATAATTTGTTAAGTTCCTCTTAAGGTTTTACCAGGCCTTCTGATTTACTCAATAAGGGCTTGTGGTTTATTTTTACTAAGTCCGCAGGGCCTCATGGTAGAAAGAACAGCTGTAGTTATAGCCTTCACAGGTAGAAACTTTACGGGCCCTCCATAAATCAATTCAACACCCTGGTCTCTAGGGATTTGCCAAAAGATAATAGACAGCAATTATAAAACCATTGCCAGGAGTTGCCAGCAGGGTTCGGGGAAATTTTTGAAGTCTGTAGGCACTTTCAAGGGGGAAGAGAGGAAATCATTTTAGGAAACAGCAATTTTGCCCAGAATCAAGTAAAAGAGATGTAAAACTGGCTTAAAGTGACTAAGAAATAGGTGTGGTGAACAAGGAGGTATGATATGTGTTCTTCCATTCTCCCTACGATGCCAGATTAACTTGACAATGGATACAGAGTGCAATATATGTTTGGTGGTGTGGATGGAACCCAGGGCCTCGCTCATGCTAAAGAAGCACTCTACCATCAAGCTACACCTCCAGCTCTCCACAGTGTGACATATTAGTAAGGATCACAGTAGGCTATGGTTTAGGGAATTGGTGGTAACAGGCCTGCCCTCCCTGTCCTCTACCATGAAACACTTGCCTCATTTCCTACAGCACTTGAGGATGTCCTTTGGGATCTTGGGTAGCCACCCTTCCCAAGAGGAAGAGTCCACTCAGGCAGGGGAGATGGCAAGGCCAAAAGCAGCTCTGGCCAGTGCATTGGTGCCTGTTCCTGTTCTATGGGGAGAACTAATGCACCAAACCCGGAAACTAAAACCAACTTTGAGGTCCCAAATGTGGCTCCTGCTCTGAAGACAGCAATCCTAACTCTTTAGATGAATCTCAGAGACTCACAGGACATTACCAACCTGGAGTTGGGGGATGGATCAAATTCGCATTGCAGGTGTGACAACTCAGGATGCGATGCGTCCCCACTGCTCAGGTGGCATCACTCGAAACCAGAATGTAGATGTCGGGCCTTGTTTTTACTTCCCCTCAACCTACCCAGCTAATGTGGACACCGCGCTCAGTCACGGCAGCCTGGGGGCATAGCATATCCAGGATGGAGCTGCTTCCAAACTTTAGTTTCCAAACTTTAGTTAGCACCTAGGACTAATGCGACCCCTCCAAGACCCTGAAGCTTGTCTTAAGTTTCCCTCTACTGTGGCCACCGGCTGCTTCAGGTAGACCAGTGATGGGAACTAGAGTCTGCGGACACTTCCAGCGTGAGCCTTGTCATTAACTGGGGCTCTCCACCGCAGGCGGGAAGTACTGTGTCCTAGTGCACACAACTGAGAAGACCAGCTCCCAGGACAGTTACTCCAAGTCTGTGGTCTTAATTTTCCCTTCTCCTGCTGTTCCCCTAAATGGTTCTTTTGGCTTTCTTTCCCCCTATCCGCAAACCCTGGCAGAAGATTCTGAGGAGGGAGCAAAGACAGCAGGACCACTCTGGGTCGGCAGCCCCAGTCTCCATCCTGGTGTGGGCCTCCTAGATGTCCTCTACAGCGCCCAGCCCCAGGGCGACCCCTCCCCAGGGCAACAGACACGCCGCCCCTGGCTCTCGGAGCACTGACCTTCCCCCAGCTCCCCCGTCCCCGGATTCCGGTGGGACCACCCCTGCCCCGCTCCCGAGCGCCTCACCTCGCGCAGCAGACGCTCCAGGTGCGGCTCGGCCCAGGCGTCCAGGGTGCCCGGCGGCCCCGAGCGCCGCAGGAGCTCCCGCTCTTCCTCGAGCGCCGACACCCGGCCCTGCAGCGCGGCTGCCTGGGCGCCCAGCAGCAGGCAGGCGGCCGCCGAGCCCACGGAGAGCAGCAGGCACAACGCGCTCACCGCCCGCGACCCGGCGGTCGTCGCGGGGCGCCCTCCGCCTCCGCTCCCAGCGGGGCTGCTCTTCTGCGCGTCGTCGCAGCTCCCGCCACCACCGGCGCGCTCGCCTAGACTCATGGCGTGCTTGACGCACGAGGGCTCTCCGAGGGTACCACGCAGAACTGGGGCAGCAGACTGAGCGCACAGGAGAGCCCGAGGCACGAGGACGTCCCAGCGCGGGGCTTGGCCTTCGGGTAGTAGCGGATCGCGGCGCACGCCCCCTTCTCCTCGCCAGCTCCTCCACAGCGGCCACTTCGGACAGTTTCCTCTATGCAAATAGACCCTGCCAGAAAAGGAGCCGGGACCCACCCAGGGGAGGAGCGGCCTGGTCGTTCTCCCTCGGCGAGGGGCGGGGGCGAGAAGGGAGTCAGCTCTTGAGAGCTATTCGGGTGAGCCAGACTGACCCAGTGCGCCGCGCGCCCTCAGCCCTCACCTGGCCCGGGCGCCGGGTTACATACATCCCAGCGTGAGCGCCTTTGTGACTTCCAGGCCATGGTCTCCACAGCGATCCCCAAAAGTACGACATGCGTCCAGAGAGTCAGTGCGTCTTCTGCAGCCCACTCATTTTGGAGCGCCAATTGTGCCTTGGGAGCATTCACCTAAACTTTTGTGATTTAACCTTTCGGACACTTTTTAAATAAAAGTTCAAACTCCAAATCCTGAGGAAAACAGTGGTTCGGTCCTAGATGGTGGCTTAGCGCCGCTTGGCGGCCAAAAAAGACGTCTGCAGATTGGCATTTAGAGACACAGTCAGAACCCAGATTGAGACAAAGAGAAAGATGCCTGTTAGAATCTTAATTCTCTCACCATGTATTATAGGTTAGGTATGGTGCTAGAAACAAGATGAGAAGACTTTGTTTCTGACCCAAAGGGAGAAGTTAGTTGAGAACAGACTATATAACAAATGGGAAAAGATGTGGAAAGGAACTCCAGCTTCTGAACTCGATGACTTAATTTTGCGGTAGAAACATAACTCAGCCAAAAATAATCATCTAATATGTGTCATATTTAACCTGAACTGCCATCGTGCTGCATATTTACATCATGGCGTTAAGGCAGAAAAGCTCTAGATACAGTTGTGTCCAGAGAAGAGAATAAAACTTACTTGCAGAAGTGGCCCAGTCTTGGCAGGAGAGGAGAGGAAGGCTTTCTGCTTGCTGGCAGTTCTATCAGGCACATTTATAGCCCAAAATGGGTCCCAAGCAACTCCTCTGGTATCCAATTAACCACCACTAGTGTATTAGATCTTTGTAATTTGGACAACTCTGAGATTGTCTTTTAGAAAAAGATGTACCTCTCTTCTTTCTCATTTTTCTGGATATCTTATTTTTTTGCAGATGGATTACTTCTCTCTTAAAACTGTTGAAGCCTACAGCTAACAGGTTCCTCCTGCTTCCTTGAGGGCAAAGGTACCCTAGAAATTGCTTGATAAGAAACAGAAGGTGGTTGGCATCTCACATCTGCAACTTTGTAGCTGTGGCCTTGCATAAATTGGGGTTATGGTTGGATGGTTATACAGTCTTGGCCTTATGATAAAATTGAGTGTATGGTCAATAAATAATCTGTGAAGTACCTGTTAAGCAAACTTGATCATCTACTCATTAAAGGGACTAACATCATATTACAAGTTAGTATTCATTCTTACTATAAAAACATGTAAATTGTCCTTATTAAAAAAAGAAACCTATGTTAATGTTAGTGCCTGTACTATTCACTGTATTCCAGAGGCTTCTGTGTATTGAACAAACCAAGCTCATTAGGCCGTTGGGCCTTTGCTCTTCCCTGCTACCTTGCCTTCTGGATTATCCTCCTCCCTAATCTTTGAATAGCAAGTTCCTCCTTATCCTTCAGGTCAAGGTCTCCAGGTCTTCAGCCTCTTGTCTGAAAGGCCTTCCTTCCCAAACTGCCTAATTGAAGGTGCTTCTATCTTTAGTTCTCCGCAGAAGGACTGATTAGGGAATGGGGGCATTTATCACTGAAGTTACCTTTTAACCACATACTCTTTATTCACCACTGTCTTCTCAAAGAACAGAACACTATCTGGCACATAGTTGGAACATTTATCATTGAAGTTACCTTTTAACCATATCCCCTTGTCATTCACCATTGTCTTCTCAAAGAACAGAACACTATCTGGCACAGAGTCAGTGCTCAATAAATGCATTAAGATGAAAAATGCCTACTGCCCCCAACTCATTTTAAAAGGCAAGAAAGAAATCACTCTTACATATGCAAGTTGTGATCCTAAAGGAAAAGATATCGACAATTTACATGGAATGAAGGGAAGCCAGCCAGATACTGAAGTACTCTGATGCTATCTACAGTGGGAAGCCATTATTACCACCCCATCTAGCTGAAGAGGGAAAAAAATGTTCCCAGAACCCTGTGAAAGCTTAGAGCTGTGAGAGGAGCTCTGACCCTTGGTAAAATTCACAGCTTCTGCCAAACTGTATCCTGGAAAGGAGGGAACTGGAGAAATATCACTCAACTTTTCCCTGCTGGGGTCTCCCATTATCCAAACCTCCAAAAAAGGTCAGCCCTAAAGGGCAGAGTCAGAGTGTAGAGGTCTGATGATTGAGAAGGACTCAGAATCTTCAATATAAGAGCATTAAAGAATATTTTACAAAATAGGGATTTGGGTGAGATAGGATTAATAACCATGGCAGAATACCATAAATAAAGTCAATAATGACAAAGTTTAAATATGTTCAATATGCTGTTCAAGAAGGCAGGGGTATGTAATCTAAGTATTTCCAGCAAAAAAATAAATAAATAAATAAAAATAAACTATAAGGTTTTAAGGGATAAACTAATTACATGAGGGAAATTGTCACATAGGGAAAATCACCAGCTCTTCACTTGGTGCCTTAATTTCAGCCCTGGCTCTACTAGCAACTCAGTGTATTTATCGGAAGCAAATTAACTACCTTCTGACTCTGTGTTCAGTTTTTAAAATTCAGATATTGACAGGGACCAGCCAAATTTACCCTCCTGTCTGAAACAAACAGAAAACTAACTGTATAAAATGGCAGTTTTTGAGACACTGGCTATCAAGCAACAATAAGGACAGTGATCCTTGGGAGATGGGAAACAAAGTGAACCCAAGGATGCTCTTATCAGGCTAAGCACAGGGAAAGGTCCCAAGCAGCTGACCTAAAGCAGAGAGAAAGCTGTGAGTTTACGAAGGCCAAAGCCATTAGTAGTTGCAGAGCAGACAACTGGAGGACAGCCACTATGGAGTTAGAAACCACGCCAAAGGAGGACTGTAATCCTGAGTGGAAACAAACCCACAACTAACAAAAGGCCAGTGTGAAAAATCTGATAATTCAGAGGGTATGAGGTGGAGTACTCAAAGTTTCTGACTAAGTAGTAGAGGGAAAAACTAGCCCTACACTAAATAAACATTGCCTAACAAAGCTTAAAACTAAAGCCTGAAAAAATCAAACTGATTGAAATAACTTAACCATGTTCATAATAGAAATAAAGTTTACAAGGATACAAAATAGAGTAAAACAAGATGCAAAATTACCAGGAATGTAAGAAAATGTGACCCAGAATAGAAGAGCAACTGGTCAAAACCAATCTAGAAATGACAGAGAATTAGATAAAGGTATTAAATTATAACTATATTCATATGTTCAAAGAACTAGAGGAAAGATTGAAAATGTCAAGTAGAGACACGAAAGATTAAAAAAAAACAATAAAATTCTAGAGAATGTTTGAGATGAAAAATACACTGGATGGAAACAGTGGATGTGTAACCGATGTGATTCTGCAATCTGTATACGGTGTAAAAATGGGAATTCATAACCCACTTGAATCAAATTTGTGAAATATGATATGTCAAGAACTATGTAATGTTTTGAACAACCAACAATAAAAATTAAAAAAAATTAAAATTACATTTAAAGTGGAAAAAAATACACTGGATGGGATTAAAGGAAGATTAGACACTATAGAAAGATTAATAAACCTGAAAATACAGCAAAAGAATCAAAATGAAAGAGGAAAATAATGCAAAACATAAAAAACAAAAACACAAACAGAGCATCAGTGAGTTGTACAATAATTTCAAAGGGACTAATAAACACATAACTCAAGTGCCTAGAGGGCATAAAAATTCTGAATGGCTAAAAATTAATTTTCCAAATATGATAATAAACTTATGAATTCAAGAAGTTTAAGGAACGGAGGCACAAAAACACAAAGACAACTACACAATGCAGGCACATTATAAATTGCTTGAAATGAGTGGTTAAATAAAGATTAAAAAAACTTAAAGCAACTAGAAAAAAAAGCATACAGAAAAAATGAAAATAGCAATTTCTTGTTGGAAGCAATGCAACCCAGAATATAGGAAAGCAACATATTTTGTCAAACTAGAATTCTATATCTAGCAAATATATCTTTCAAGAAACAAAGGCTTCTAGACTCTCAAACATGCAAAAGGATGGAAGAATTCATCACCATTGGACCCACATAAAAAAAGTAGTTTATGGAAGCAATTCACACAGAAGGAACACCATATTAGAGGAAAATGAGTTTATACAAAGGACTGAAAAGCACCAGAAATTTCTCACTGAAAGATAATCAGTGGCTTAAAGCAAAAATAACAAATGTTTTGTGGGTCTTTAATATATAGCTAAGTAAAATATAAGACAATAGTATCAGGAAAGAAGAAATGGTAGTTTACTATTGTGCAATTCTTATATATGAAATTGTATAATATCACTTAAAAGTGTACTGTGATAAGGTTGTGTACTACACTCTAAAGTGATTGCTAAACACACAATAGTTACAGCTAATAAATCACCAAAAGTGATAAAATGGGAATCATGAAAAAAATAAGATAGAAAAAGAGGGAAACGAAACAAAGAATAGGACAAACCGGAAATAGCAAAATAGTGAATCTAGAGCCACCTAGATCAATAATCACATTAAATATAGTCTAAACCCAGTTAAGATAGAAAAAGACATACTATGTTAACATTAAAATAATGATGATCTCTTATTTGCAGTCATTTATAATTGTTCCTATAGGACTAACAGGAAAATATTTCTTAAACTATAGAATACTGCAAAGAATATAGTGGGGGGCTGCGGTTGCAGCTCAGTGGTACAGCACTTGCCTATCATGTGGCAAGGCACTGGGTTTGATCCTCAGTACCACATAAATATAAACATACAAAATAAAAGTATTGTGTCCATCTATAGCTAAAAAAAATTACTAAAGAGGGAACAAGTCAAGAAATGGTGAAAAATAATTACCATCAGCACTTCATGTAACTTATTTCATTTGCTCCTCACAACTACTTTCAGAAAGTTAAGTATTATTTCTCCAATTCATAGATGGGGATACTAGAGAGAATACAGTACTTAATAACATACACATGGTACCAAGGTCTGAATTCAACTGATTCTATAGGCAAGCAAACCACACTGTTCTCAGGTATGTGGTTGTTGATACTTGTTTCTAAAGTGCTCTGAAAAGCATAAGGTAAAAAATATCAAGATTTTTAAAAATTAAATTTCCCTATCAATGAGATCCTCTCCAAATCACATAAGCCATTCATCCTCAAAACTGTACTTGCCCATGCTGTCTTTTAATTACAAGCAAGCACTTTTAAAAATTTAACACTGGTTTTCAAATTTAAAACTATATATATAATAGAAAAAATTTAAGTCACCTGGGTGGAGGGAAGGCATCCTCCCAACCCCAAATCTTCAATCTTTACTTAATCTCATTGTACTGACCACCATTAACAGTATCTGAAAGAACTATCCATATGGGGTTCCAGCCCCAAGATATTTAGGGTGGCTTAGTCTTTTTTTTGAGAGAGAGAGAATGAATTTTTTAATATTTATTTTTTAGTTTTCGGCGGACACAACATCTTTATTTTTATGTGGTGCTGAGGATTGAACTCAGCACCCCACACATGCCAGGCGAGAATGCTACCGCTTGAACCACATCCCCAGCCCCTGGCTTAGTCTTCTTAATTAATCTTTCTTTAGGCCTAAAACCAAACTAACACCAGGAATGAATGTAGGAAAATGCATCAACAGTATATACTCTTGTTAAAAACAAATTTCTTTGAAAAATTCTAAACCCCTACCAGTTTCAGTGAAACACAACTATAATGAGGTGGACACACACCACAGTGCATGCCTATAATCCCAGTTTCTCACAAAGCTGAAGCAGGAGGATCACAAGTTTGAGGTCAGCATGTGCAATTTAGCAAGATCCTGTCTCAAAATAAAATTTAAAAAGGAACCATAGTTCGTTTTTAATGGTAGAACACAAGGCACTGGGTTCAATCCCCCCAAAAAGAAAAAATGTTTAATGATAATGTTGAGATAAAAAATGGAATTCTTGATAATAACAGTAATTCCTGACATAATAAAGAGAATGATGAACATTATTAGGAAAATTAAAAAAAAACTAAAAAGTTGTCCGAGTTAAAGCATTTATAGAGAACAGTAACTAGTCAGGCATGATGGCACATATCTGCAATCACAGCAAATTGGCTGAGGCAGGAGGATTTCAAGTTTGAGCACAGGCTCAGTAACCTAATGAGACCCTGTCTCAAAATTTAAAAAATAAAAAGGGCTGTGAAGTGGCTCAGTGGTACAGTACTTCTGGGTTTCATCCCCCGTACCTAAAACCTCTCAATAACAATAAAATCATAAAAAAGAAGTAACTGCTATTAATGGGACTATCAAACATCAGATTATCTGCTAGATGGTTTTAATCACACTATAAACAGATATTACCTCTAAGTAATCCAAAGTAAATAAGCTGAAGTACTCAACCACTTATTCCCAAGGACAGAAAACACCTTCCACTAAAGTTTGAACCGTGGTGGAAAAAAATCTGATCTCTTTCAATATACCAATTTGCTACCCCAAAGAATTAGCTGAAAGGTAAGAAATGAAGGCAAGCTTGATGACAGCCTGCTCCTTCCATGAAGTACTTCAACAATTTTTCTCTTAACAGTTTCAGCATTCATTGATGACAGGTGCCAGTTTACAGGATAAATGGGGTTAGATGAATGCATGTCACTATGATAAAATAATTGAATACGGTTAATTCTCTAAGACAAATGACCCAGTTTTATAAGCAATAAAATAGAATGGGGAGGAAAAGGTACAAAGTGATTAAGAGACCTGAGACATAGAAAAATGTTTTTAATTTTTGAAGCTGGGAAATATAGTATTTCATTGTACTACTTTTGTGTATTTTGAAAAATCACTTGTTATAGAACTAGCCAACTTCCCCAAATGACTTATATTAAAATCTATTCATATCAGGGAGATTTCTACTTTTAATCACACTGCAAAAGGCTGGATTGACAGTTATAAAACTAAACTTAATTTTTGAGCATTATATTACCTTTCCTAAAAATCTCAAGACCAATCAACTACCCAAATAAAACCTACATTAAGAATTATTGGAGGGCTGGGGATGTGGCTCAAGCGGTAGCGCGCTCGCCTGACATGCGTGTGGCCCGGGTTCGATCCTCAGCACCACATACCAACAAAGATGTTGTGTTCGCCGAGAACTAAACAATAAAACATTAAAAAAAAAATTCTCTCTCTCTCTCTCTCTCTCCTCTCTCACTCTCTCAAAAAAAAAAAAAAAAAAAAGAATTATTGGAAATTAGCTGGAGACAGCAACTTCAAATGATCAAAAATCTTTTTTTAGAAGTTGTTTCCATTAGTTTGTAAACATACATTCTACTAAACCTACAGTGGCTAGCTACTATTGGTCATAATAAATTCTTCTAAAATTTATTATCTGAAAACATAGCTTGTTAACCAAATACTGGCTGTGTATCTTAAAAATATTTGCACCATATTTTGTAAAATCAATATTTTCAAATTGGAAGAGAGTATTAAAAACTCAGGCTACTTGATGGCCAGTGTTTTCTTCATTCAAGGATGTTGATGTAAGACATTGGTATTCACTTACCTACCTACCTAAAACAGAATGACATGCTTTCAAAAACAGCCATATCATCTAAATTATTTTGATAGAAGTCTATCAACTTGTAAAGAAAAATGTGAATGAATGAAATTAAAAAAAGCTATTAACCATTACTTTTCATTTCATTCCAAGTCATTTCACAGAACCTATGACTAAATAAAACTGATCAAGTTATTGACTCATCAATTTGGTATATCACTACCAAGCACAATGCTAAATCTTGCAAGTATGAGTTTATATGTCACAATTCAGTCATAATTATTGGGAGACTTTGCCCTGTCATTTCCAATTTCTCTAGCATCTAGCTCTTCCAACTACCTGGAATAATTCCAGTTTTGTGAAAAACCACAAAACTTCAGAGTGGTAGTTGTCTCCTACTGTCAGTTTACTAACAAGATTCAATTTAAGGGCTGGGGATGTGGCTCAAGCGGTAGTGCGCTCGCCTAGCATGCGTGCGGCCCGGATTCGATCCTCAGCACCACATACCAACAAAGATGTTGTGTCCGCGGAGAACTAAAAAATACATATTAAAAAAAAACTCTCTCCTCTCTCACTCTCTCTTAAAAAAAAAAAAGATTCAATTTAATTAATCTACTCTGATAATACTCCATGAATGTATTCAGGCAGCAATGGAAACCACATATTCATCTGCAATTTTAAAAAGATCTAATGAGAAAACCACCCTAGATGAGGTTCCATCAAACAGAATTAAATTACTAAGAAAAATACCTAAATTATAAATGATCCATATTTATACACTGACCACTCTAAACCTTTTCACTTTTAGTAGTGAACTCCAAGCACTATAAAATAAACAAAAAATCCTGGAGCTTTTAGAAAACCAAGTCCAAAACTACAAGGAAAAAGGCAATTAGGAGCAGAAATCTGATCCCAAAGAACATGAAGCATGGGCTGGGAGAAGGTTTTGACAGGACAATAGCAATGGAGAAGGGCTGTAGAAAGGATGGCAAACATCTTAATCTATACAGCAACACTGTTAGCCTCAGGACAAATACTTTTTAAAGAAAAAATGCTAATGCCAAATGCTCCTTTTAAAAAACATTTTCACAACACACACGCATGTCCCTGGGTCTCTTGCCATATGATGCTCTGTACCTTCTTAGGATTTTGCCAGCAGAAGGGCATGACCAGATGCAGATACTTGACCTTGGGCTAGACCATGAGTCAAAACACACACACAAAACAAATACAAAAACAGAAACCCACCAAAAACCAAGAAATCAACCAACCACTTTTCTTCATGATTACCCAGTGTTTGGTATTGTGTTATTAGCAACAGAAAATAGACTAAGACACTCAAGTGATCTAATCTAATCTACCTATACTTGTTTACTCATCTGGTCTGTCCAGACAAGACTAACTTGGGATGTTATGTGTACATATAATCATGTTTTAATGAACCTTACGTTATGTATAATTATAATGTACCAATTAAAAATTAAATTAAAAAAAAAAAACAGTAACAAAAAATAAAGCTCAACTATTCTGAAGAGTATGTCACTGTATGTGATTCCATCAGAAGTCTAAATATTATTTAAATGACTCTACAACTTATCTAAAAATTTCTAGTCAACTTTCCAAACACATTACACTGGTAAATGCTAACTCTGGGGGAATCTAGCCTGGTTTTATTATTTATCAAGCAAGAAAATTCCAGGCATTTTCTGTTTAAAATATACAGATGTAATTCAAATCTGTCTGTAATGCACTTATGAAATGAGGATACGTTCAACAAAACAACCAGTACCATAATAACCAATTATGAATTCTATAATGATAAATATTTCAACCTGGCAGATTGAACAAAAAGCCTTTTTTCGTTTACTACTTTAAGTAACATTTAGTTTTTATGTGAAAACAGGCACAGTAAGAAAAATACCTATAAGCAAAAACACCATTAAACAATTAAGTTCTGTAGAGCTCTCTTCCCCAAGTTTTTTCTAATAAAACCCTTTTTTGTTTTTCCCAGTAAGGATTAACACACAAGCACACACTGCTTAAAATAGCCTTAATTCTTGTAGGCTTAGGTTTAGGTATTTACTTAATTTGATAAGGAAATGTAATAATTTCAAGACTCCTCCAGGACTTTGCATTAAAAACTAAAACCTCGCTTGCCTAGCAATGCATGAAGCCCAGGGTTCCATCCTCAGCATCATCAAAAATATCCCTCAAAATGAAAAATCTCAGGCATCAGAAGTCCTATTTTTATGTCTGTGACTCACCAAAGAGTTATTGGAAAAGTATGATTTTCCAAGCTGACTTTCCAATTAAACTTTAATTTTCAATGATGTACTTGGTGTTTTATTAAACCACCTGTCACAATGGACAAACTGAATGACTTTCCATGAATGCCTACTTGCCCCCACTGATCCAATAAAATGATACAAAACCTACATTTAATAAAACTAATAGTAAATATTTTCTATGAGTTTTGGTTTCCAATATTTAGGCCTACCTAAGTTAGTAATAATGATTACCTGTACAATTATTCCAGGAAAAAACTGAAAATTTTTAAATTTGAGGTATATAAATAATATTCACTTAAGAATAAAGTAATCAAGATTTCCTTTTACTTAAAAAAAAAAATCACTTCAGAGTCAAACTTCATGTACAAAAGACAAGACCAATCACTTTATCACTGGACACAAAGGTAATTCCAAAGGCCTTTAAAAATGGTAATTAATCTCAAAAAGGAAAATTAATTTCAACTTTTATATTTCATTCATTATCAAGACCATACTGCTTAACAAGGTAAATTTGCTATAGATACAAAACATACAGTATATACACTTGACTGTACAAAATAATTTAATGTTTACAAAAATATTAGAATGTTTAGTTGACTGACACAGTCTTAAAGTAATCTCTTCTAGAGAAGTATATAGTAAGACCACTGATTTCCATTTCATTTCTTTTTTAATAAGTCAAAGAAAGGATGCTGCAATGCTTCGTCCAAGGTGATTCTTTTAGTTGGATCATATTCTAACATTCTTCGAACAAGGTCAAAAAGCTTCTCATGTTCTTCATCATGACTGAGCATAAATTCCTGGAGGAAAAAATTTTTGTTAAAAAAGATACTAATAATAGTGAAAATTTATTTTTCTTTTAATCCTTTTTTCTTTCACCTTTAATGGTTTGCAGCGTCTCCTAACATATCTACCAGCAGAACTATGTTCATCCCAATCTAGCTGGTTATGGTGAAAATACTTCCGTTTCCTAGAAGGAAAAAGAAATCTGGATTAATACTAAAAGATCTACATTTTTACCTTGCCCCCAGAAGGGGCTGGGGGACAGATTAATGAATGACCTTTTTTCTTTAGATATATAAACACCTATATACAATTAAAAAAATCTCAGTGACAAATGTGCATGACACTTTATATAGTATTTTCCTTCTTCCGCCCCCAACCTGTGGGGTTTTAATATTTCAACTAAATTTTTTTCCCAAATATAATGGAACAATGCCAGCTTTAAAAATAGACACTGTTGGATCCATTCCTGTCAATTCTGCTTTCACTAGATCTAGAATAGGGCTGTAAATCTTGTAAATAACTCCCTAGATGACTTCTGTGGTGAAGTATGTTTGCAAACCACTATAGTGTTAATCAAACTTAGGAATGTTATTCTCAAACTTAGACTGATATGAGTATTAAAAAACAAGCTTTCCCACTTCTATTTTTATATCAACTTAGGAAAACATGTATGTAAAGGTTAAGTTAAAAAAAAAATCAAATAAAACAAAAACCCTCCATCTTTTAAAAGAATATAACATAAATACAGTGTTTTTGTTTTGTTGTTGTTTTGGAGTTTGTTTGTTTTTTTGGTGGTACTGGAACTGAACCCAGGGTCTTGAAATGTGATGGGCAGTTACTCTACCCACTGAACAACAGCCCCATCCCTGTATTATTTTTTTTTAAATGGGTTAAAAGACGTAAAATCTAAGTAAACACTAACATAGAATTTTTTTTTTTTTCCAAAATCCACAGTCCTTGAAACAAGCATTATGACCATGTTAAGTTTTCTGTGTTGCAATAGAGGCCATTGCATGCATCCAATGAAGAGCTTTAATCTTTAAACATACCTTGTTTTCTGAATCATGTGTGCTGGTATGGGTCCTAATATTCGTTCCATCATGGCCAGATGTTCTTTACTATCATGAGTCTAAAAAATGTGGAAAAAGAAAGTTTAGCACTTATTTCCCCACATGTACATTAAAAAAGGACATAAGAATATGATGCTTACATAAAAGAACTAGACAGCTATACAATTTACACTGCACACTTCTCCAAAGTTGAAACAATACTGAACAAGCTAGTCTTGGAGACGGAATAACAAGGTCTGCATAGTGAGCAACATGTAACTTGTTTAATGTAAAACAGAACAATTTCCTTCACTATTTGTATTTTTCACACTGTTAACTCAAGAACTGGGGAAGATTACCAGAAATCCTGTTACCTCTTCATTTATTTTTTTAATTTATTTTTGCTTAAACAAACGTTAACCTCCATTATCAAACAAATAGCCAGCCTACACTAATCTCAGGTGCTGAAAATACCCGATAATTCTCACAACAATCCTCAGCTGTATATGTGGGAACATGAGTTCAAAGAGGTTAAGATACTACCTTAAAGTCACGTGGCTTATAAATGATAAAGAATGAGCCATAAACAATACAAAGCTCATATTCTTTCCACTGATATAGCTTTGGCTTTATAAAGTAGAATATGGCAATTTTTTTCTTTAAAGGCCACATAATAAACATTTTAGGCTTGGCTGCTCACAAATAGTCCCTTATTTAATCACCTTTAAAAAAACAAACATCAGGCACAATTCACCATGGTCATCGTTTGCCACCCCTTGTTTTAGGGAGCAGGGTTGTGTGTGATTGCTTTTTAAATCTACCAACTATAGTGTCAAGCACACTGCCTTCAAAACGTTATTAATTCATGACAGGAATAAATATTATTAGTTCCCCATTTAAAATTAATGTTAATAATATACATTTCATTTAAGGCCTTATAAGTGCTTTACAATTATAAAATCACTTGAAGCACCTACTTAACTAAATCAGTGGGAAGAAAGAATGCATTCAATCTTACTTTTTCTTGACTCTACAAGTAACTACAAAAAAAACCAGACACCAATTCCTACAATAGATTGATAACAACGGTTCTGAAGACATTAAACTCATCTACCAACTCAAGAGTACTTTTTGACTGATTTTCTACAAATCAGACAGGAACAGAAGCCTGGTGAGGTGCCCCACAAGAGTGAATTCGTATGTGTGTGATAGTGAGAACCTCCATGACTCAACTGTTCATAGCTTCACTTGCCTCTGTACTGCTTAACTTCAGAAGTCAACCTCAACAGTTCTGAACTACATCTTCACAATCCTTCCCCGAACAAAGCAAAGTTGAACAACGGAGCATCTTGATCATACCACAACTCTACTTATTCTCCAATGGTTGCATTATCTAAAGGTTTCAAGACTTTTAGATTCCAGATGTACTTAAAATTTATAAGAAAAAAATGGAAACCAAAACAGTTTCCTACTTTTTATTTTACCAAATAAGGACTTCTAACTTTAAAAATACAACTACTGAAGCCAGGCATGATAGTGCACAGCTGTAATCCCAGCATCTCAGGAGGCTGAGGTAGGAGGACTGTGAATTCAAAGCCAGCCAGTGAAACTGTCTCTATATAAAATACAAAAAAGGCTGGAGGTGTGGTTCAGTGATTAGGCACCCCTGGATTCAATCGAGAGAGAGAGAGAGAGAGAGAGAGAGAGAGAGAGAGAGAGAGAGAAAGAATCAACTACTAAAAAGAAAAAAAAGCTAAAATAATAAAAGTTAACTACCAGCAAAAACTATCATCATTTCATAAAAGGGAGATTTTAATATGAAAAAAAAAAGGGGTATAACATCTAATAAAAAGATAGAATGGCAATTCTATAAAATCATTTTCACTTTGGACCAGCCCATATTTGGAAACCACTGACTTCAAGGATAAAACAAATACCCTTCTCAAAGGTATATGTCCTTTCTGTCAGTTCTTGTCTATCTTCATTTTCCCATTTACAGGAAATACTCCAATAAATACTTTTCTTCCCTAACTAGAACATAATCTATTTCTCCTTCCTTATAGGCCCCGTCACATTCTTGTTTTCTGACTAGCTAGCTCCTATTCTTCCTTCTAGCATTAGCTAGAACTCCCCACCTCCTCAATGATTCCTTCTCTAATCCAGGGAACCCTCCCTGAAGCCTCCCTACATTTTCTACATTGTTCCATTGTAGCAAACACCACATTACATTGGAATTATTTTTCAATGACTTCCCTGAAGACTTAGAAATGCCTAAGACATCATGGAAGCTGTATTTTTAGTGTAAAATACACTTGTTACTGAATTCTTTTATAAATAAAGAAGTGACTTGTTCATGGTCATATGATAGTCAACATAACCAGAGCTGAATTAAAACTAGCCATGTCAACACTAATGCAAATTTATGAAAGAGCTCTATAATTTAAAAAATGGGAACATGAGGCAAGATGAACCAACCATACATAAACCATGTGTTAAAGACACATCAATCACATTTAAATGAGTTATGCTATTCATTAACTGTATTTAATTCAATTGGGTTCTAAAGGATAACCATTTGCATATGCAAGTTTTAATAAAGAATAGTGATCTATGGCAACTTTCCAATAAGGAAACTATAACCAACATTTAAAATTCATTGTAAATTATTAAATAAAATTTACTAGATACATACCTGAAAGACTGTGAACCCAAGGTAATATTCAATAAGAATGCAACCTATACTCCAAACATCACAAGGCTGAGACCAACCTAAAGCTATAAAACATAAGAATGTTATTATGCAATAATTTTTAATCTTCTATAAGTCCTTCCCTATATGGGTGAACTCTTTTGAATAGTCTATTTGGGAAAATACGAGAACAAATTCAGGGTTTACACTTTTAAGTTTTGTATCAAACATTATCCAGTATGATCTCATTGGGAGGGGACATTTTATGTAAAATAAAAGGAGATTATATTTTCCAAAGGAAAAATAAGAGGAGTTATATTTTCCAAATATAACTACCAATTCTATATTCTTTGAACTGCTTACACAGGAGAGAACTATACACTATATACTGAGTTCATGGATGGCTCAGGAATTTTTACCTTTTATTAGTGCAAATACAGGTTTATAATTATCCTCAGAGAATATAATTACTTATCCCCTATCTATTATCATAAGTTTGATACATGAGTTTACATCTTCTATTAAAAGAAATATTTGACATAATTATGTAAAAATTCTAATAGGAATTAAAAGCAGTTTCACCTATAAGCAGAAATACTTAAGTTGACACAAAGGAGAAATACATGTATTTCAGGCTGGCTGTACATGATACTTTCTCCTTTTTTCCAATGGCAATACTATTCTGGAAAGAATAAAACACCTATCCTTCTTAGACCTAGACTCAACTGGAAAGGAGAATAATAAACCATACAGGATATTTTAATCCTTTAAAGCCCAAACATTTAGTAGAAGAATGCATAAATAAAGCTACTTTAAAAAACATTTCAATTATGACACTCAAGTTAAAGACACAGGAAAAAAAATATATTCGAAGGCCTTGAGGAATATGATTTAGTCATTTCTGTTCATTCTCATAATGCTTATCGTTTGAATCTAATCTGACAATTTCCAGATCCTTTGCCTCAAGGGCAATGACTCCAATTGTAACTTATAGTTAACATATCCAGAATCTGTAAATGCTATAACCTGGACTGCAAATAAAAGTTTTTTTCTTTTAACTACTCTTATCTACAATCTAGGTTTTTCCCAGATGATTGTAACTTTCTGCAGCATATCATCTCATTTTTGGGTGAGTCACCTCTAATATTCTGGAATTCTCGCATCACTCACTTTTCCCACCCTTTCCCGCCTTACCTGTTTACTATCAACAACCAAGACATCATCCCTCTATTGTAGCACCAGATTACATCTTCCTTTCAACCTGCACCAGCAGCTTCCACCCTGAGGAAGCTGCTCTCTAGATTTCTTTGAGGCCAATGAATCCAATTCTAGACTTATATCAACTCTCCCTTACCTGTAACTTTCTCAATAGCAAGTACTCAACACCATCTTTCACTTTAAAATTTTTCCTTTTTATTTTGAACTCTGCATAACTCATTTTCTTTTCCAGCCTTTCTCCTATCAGTGGTCATCAAGAAACTCTCCACTTGGAGAGTTTCTTTCTTCTCCTCTTGATCTTTATCTACCTTACGTCTGGAGTCTGCCAGATAAAACCATTAGCATTTTTACCAGAACCATAATTTTGTGAAGGCATAAAAATGGGTACCTACAAAATTTCAAAATCACAATGCTATGATGAACTTAGCTAATGGAAATTGCACTCTTATGTTAATAAACCCATTAAAAAATAATCACCCTTTGGAATGCTTCACAAGTGGTATCACATTCATATTATTCAGAAAATAATATTTATAGTAATGTTCACGTTTTTAATGAAAAACAAAAATGTTTTCTGTATATTGCTAAAGTTACCATTTTAGCCACGAACCCCATCCACATAAATCAAAGCTATTAAGAACAAAACTCTCTTCTTTAATTACAGTATAATGAAGTCTGGTGTCTACTGACCCAAAATGACCTCTGGAGCTCTGTAGTGCCGTGTGGACACCAAAGTACTGTGATGTTCATCATCATATGTTGCACTTCCAAAGTCAACAACTTTAATATCTGTGTTTTTTAGTGTGCGTTCATCACGTTTCTACAAAATTGAGAAAACATAAAACTAATAAAGACATTTTATAACACTACTCAAAATACTGAACAAAAATAATCTTTCTTTTTTTCTGCTGGGTGCTGAGGATCAAGCTTAAAGCCTAGAAGGGGCTATGCTAATAATGTTCTACAGCTGAACTACATTCCGAGACCTACTTTTTTTGCGATTAAAAATTGAACATAATGGGCTCAGAAGTAAAATTCCTCATGCAAAGATCACCAAACTAAGCTAAATTTTAAAGATAATAACTTAAAGCAAGTCTTTTACTTACCATTTTAGAATTATATTTGACTACATAGTCAGACTTCACAAATAAAATATTTTCAGGTTTCAGATCTGTATGTGTTAATTTATTATGATGCAAAACTATAAAGAGAAAAAAAAAGACATTATTAGTTTTACCTAGAAATTGAATTGGTAAATGGGAGGGATGAAAGAGAATTAGCAGTAGATATGGTGATCAAGAAGGGTTTCATCTTTACCTGTGGTATGTATGTATATTTTGATGACAATTTTTAATGTTTTTTATATAATAAAAATCTTAAATTTTCTGATTTTAAAAATTTATCAAATATACTTACAATTTATTGATTGGCAGATCTGATACGCCATCTGCCTGATGTGATCAATCTGAAATGGCAGAAAGCTGTTTTCTTTAATGAAATCATAGGTACTAAGTCCCAGCAGTTCAAACACAATACAAACATGACCATGATGATCAAACCATTCTAGCATCTGGACACATCGGCTAAAATAAATCAAAATAGCAAGTTAGTTCACAGAATTGTGATTACTTTACGTAATAAAATGGCCCAAAGTTCAATTTATACTTACAAGACACTATTAGGATCTGTACTATTTAAATGCTCCAATACTTGGATTTCTGAACGAGCTGCTTCACGGTAACGGCCTACATTTTTTACGATTTTCACTGCTACATGTAAGCCATCCCTTAAAAACAAAATTAAGAGGAATACACTAAATATATGGCAGTGGGCTGAAGCCATTTATCCTTTAAAGTATAATTTTAAATATTAATCCTCTATGCTATTTTTCTAAAACCATCTTTTAGATTACACCAAATTCTATACAACATCTTTTCCATACAAACAAAATATACTTTATATGAAGCAATAATTCCCTTAATACTTACGAATTTAATGTTTGTTCCTAAAAGTTTACATTTACGTAGATTTTATACAAAAAAAGTAAATAAATATATATAAGAACACAAACCAATAACAGAATATGCTGCAGTTGAAAACATTCACTCATTCACCAGGCTAACCCTATTCTATGCCAGACAGTACACATGTTTTAGGGACAAAAAAAAATGGACTTGTTCCTACACGCCTCATACAGTCTAATGGAGTTCTTCAGAGAATAGGTGAAGCCCCAACAAAGACAAATTAAAAAAAAAAAAAAATCTTATTTATACAATAAAAAAGTATAGAGTCCTGAAAGATAGCTTTGATTATCAAATTGGGAGAGAAATGAAATATTTGGGCAAAGACAACACCCTAAAGTCAGGAAGCCAAGACAATGTTTCTTAGCTTAGCATATTTATGATGCAAATATGCAGAAACAGCAAGAGCATAGGGTTCAGGGATTTACAAAAGGGCACTTGTATAGAGCCATGAATATTTTGACATCTTCAACTTCCTCTTGCCTCTGTTCTACACCCGATCTACTTGAAGATGAACTAGCACTCAAGCCTTTTTCACTAGGTGCCTCTACTTTACAAAAGAAAATAAAATCTCCTCCTCTTGTAAGATATCTTTGGGGTTAACAAACAAATGATTTCTACTGGCTGGATAGCAAATCTTTTTCCATGTTTGCTAGTTTCCAAATCATTGCTTTCATCAAGGTCTCAATAAAGTTGTAGCATGATAAGCCATTTAAATGTTTTTTGATAATATTCTCCTTAAGATGTTTAGCATGTATCTCCAGATTTACCAAAAATTGTTATAAAACAGCTGTTGGGGCTGAGGATGTAGCTAGCTCAGTGGTAGAGCACTACTCGCCTAGCATGTACAAAGCCTGGGTAGTTAAATCACCAGCACCCTCAGAAAAGAAAGGGGGGGGGGGAAACTGGCAAAACTCGTACTCCCATATATTTAATTATATGATCAATAAGCTTTTTTTCTCAGTGTTTATATCTATAAAAACAAAAAAAGAGAATGCCAAACAGTACTCATTTTTTTAGAAGCCAACAATCCCAATACAAGACACGCTTCAATAAACTTTTTATGTCTAATGAATAAAAAAATATGTAATGTTAGTACTTATATCAATTAGAAAACCTTGTTAAATAATCAAGAGAATCTCAGGAAATTATTTAAAAGGCCATTAATGAACAATTGGTGAAATCTGAATAAGATTAGCTGGCAAAATCTGAAAATATATGTATATGTAGATAATAAAGGAAATATTGTCAAATGTTCACTCTGGGGAATCTGGGTGAAGGACATATGGGAATTCATTGAACTATTTTAGCAACTGTTCTGTGAGTCTACAAACATTTCAAAGTATAAAATTCAACTTATGTTCACCATTTTTGTTGCAGAGAAGTAAGATGGGGTGATAATAAAAGATAATTTAGGATAATTTTCTTATGGACAATGGAACAGAAATTACTTCAAGGATGAAAATTTTGTGTTGCTGAGGACTGAACCCAGGGTTTTGCACAAGTACTTGATTGCTGAGCTACTCCCCCAGTCCTAAGTATGCATTCAAGAAAGTTTGTTCATGAATGATAGTACATTATCAAGTGGCTACAATATTAAGATTGCCTCCAATATATTTAAAGATTTATTTTTTAAATACTCATATTTAAAATAAGCTGAAAATTACATCCTTTCCAACTATCATAATTTATGACAAAAAACTTTAGATGTCAATTTAAAATATGCAGTTCTACTAAATGTGCTTTAAAAGATTTAGTTACAAATACATAGGCAAACCACAGAATAGAGGTACTGAAGGAATATGGTAAAATGAGGCAGAGTGGGTCATCAAATCACAAACGGGTAGGTAGGCCTCATTTAAAAAATTGGACTTTATTCTGTAGGTCTCAAGTAGGATAATTACTTTGCAGACTAGGAAGTTAACTCTATTATGGAAATTTAGATATATTTTTGTCTCTGCAATCCAAAAGTAGCTGAATCTCTCCTAATAGAGGACCAACAATCTAAGCTCTGGGAAACTCCTTCACTTGAACACACACTTTAACTTCATACTTTATACTCAATCTGATAGAATTTGTCAGCATTCTTCACAAAATCTACGTACCTGGTAAATAAACTATATCTAGGTTAAAGAAATGTTGAATATCAGAAAAACTTGTAGCTACTACTACTTTAAAAACATACTTCATTTAAATTATGGGTGATTTCCCATCAAAAATATCAGAATGTTCAAAGATATAAAAATAAACTTACATGCCATGATCAATGCATTCTACAACTTTGCCAAAGGCCCCTTCACCCAAAGTGTCCACGATTTCATCTAAAGTGAGGGAGAGAAAAAGAGGTATAAGTAACTAAGTATAAATTAACTAGTTATTCAAACAATGAATGCTTAAGTGTGGAATATTTTCAAATGATCTCTAACAAGCATAACTAATGTTTCAGCACTCAAATTATTTTATTTTCATCTGCTACAAAAACAATTAGATAGAGCTATCTTTCTTGCTCTAATCTCAAATTCCACTGATTATTTTGGAACTTTAGAGTAGAAATATTTAAATTCTACAGAAAAGAAGAAATACAAAAGAACAAACAAACCCACAAAAAACAAAACAAAAAAGCAATGAAGAGTTCTTTAGCCCCCCGCTGACAAACTATTCTTAAAAAGATTATTCTGTCTGCAAAGTTTAAAAAGTGTTGAAAAATATTCTATACATCTTGCTCTTAGAACGTCTCCACTTTGACAGATCAGGTGACCCTCCTCATCATCCTCTATACTCCTGGATCTTTTCCTTCGGTGGCTCTTCTGGAACGGCAAGTGGGCAGCACCAAGATCGTCCAGCCAATCAATATATCAGAGTGAATTCAGGGCAGAATACGCAATTCATTCAGCGGGGAGATATTCAGGCATTCAGATAAGCACCAGGCCACGAACAGTTGGCAGGAGCAATTTCAAATTCAGTCCCCAGAAATTCACAGGGCACAGTTTATGTTACAGAAGAAAAACATGGCAAGGAACAGATTTTCAGATAAGATACTTAAAGTGGCAATAGAAAAACAACACAATTGTCTCTTTAAAATACTGATTTAATTGAAGTCTGAAATTTAAAGAATGCAATGTCATGATTTACTAATCTCTTGCTATAACTAGCATATGCTGTGAGTTGAGATGTCTAGTTTGTCAGAAAAATGTTTTAAAATGTCAAGATTGTTGTAACTGTCTTATTTAGCAATATTCTGAAATATACATGATTAAAATCAAAGGGGAAAACAAAGGCTAGTTAATTTCAATGTTCAATCCAATAACAGCTAATTCTATCAAAGAAAGGTTGGGGGAGAAAAACTGCAATTCAGTTTACAGATTAAAACAATGAAGATGTCCATTTAAAAAAAAATCTGGCTTTTTAAAAATATGTTTCCCATTCAGCACCCATATTCACAATTTCAATAGATGTAGTTAGACAATGATGCACTGTATTAAGGATTATGCTATACACAGGTTAACAACATTTAAGTATCAGTGCAACTTTCCATTTTGTTTTCAAGTATTAGGAAAGAGGTTTCTTTCAAAGTAAAATAATATTTCAATTGAAAGAACAAATGGGTGCATTATTTTTCATAAGATTATATTATACAAACACAAAAATGAAATAATTTCTATAATTAAGATCAATAAACTCATGATCTGGTCTGTAGAATGAGTAAATGTGGGCAAGTGAGGGCTAGCTAATAAATATACAGATCAGCTATGAGAATGTGGACGTTTCCTTTAAGGATTCAAGTAATATAATAATTATATCCAAATAGCATTACATATATAAAGAAACTTTTAGAAACTTATCAGCTCCTTAAGAGCTTTTACACACAATTAAGAATCCACTCAAAATAAAAACAAAATCAATCATACCGAACGTGACTGATGACTTGAACAGTGTCTATTACGCTTCCTTTTAGGACTGCTTCTCCTGCTTCGGACTGAGGATTTACTGCAGTGGATTCGATAAGCGCTTTCAATGTCTCTGTGATAATGTCTAGGAATATATCCTTCACAGTAGTCATTTCTGTATTCATCAACGTATCTCCGGTCCCGATAATCTCTCTCATTCAAGGACCTTGCTTCTAAATAATGACTGCAAACACATTAAAGGATTTCAAATCATTCTCTTCATTTTGGAATAAATGATCAAATAAAACACACAAGAATTCCTGATTTAAATAATGAAAGAAAAAAAATTCACAAGTTAAAATTTATATAATACTTATCTTACAAACTTAAGAAATAACTTTAACCAACAAGCAAATGGGTCCATGTTTCTCCATTATAAAAATTGCTGTCAAGCACTTCATAGCAAGGAACAACAACAACAAAAGATTAAGTCAAATTATGTTTAGTGTTTACCTAAGTGCTCCTTTACCTTCTGGACAAAATTAAAATCAAAAATTCACAAACTACTCTCCTGGAACTCGTCAGTCTTATATTCATCTGAAACTAAGCGTCCTTTTCTCTCTCAGTCACACACAATCAGAGGCAGGCAAAATAGGATTCCTTTCTCTTTTAATGTTAAGTGCATTTTAGACATCCTAGCAGAAAATTCTTCCATGAAAGGTGTATTAGAGATATAAGGAGCCCTGAATGTATTCTAGCCCTCTCATTTTAATGATGACGAAATTAAAAATCCCTAAATAATATGCACATTAGTGATAAAAACTGAGACATTTTCAAACTACTTATTTTACATCGCTTATTCTGACTTTTCTTTGCATTTCTAGCCTTGTTATTCCTGCTTGAGAAACAGACAACTTTCAGTACTGCCTACTCTGCTGAAGACATCTGCAAGATATGTTCCACAAGTGAGAAAGGGATCCTGTGATTGCTTGCCTAGGATTACATAAGTCCCTCCACCCTACTTCCCTTTGCATTTCTAACTTCCCACATTCCTGCTTGAGAAACACACAAGAAACACATGATAGAAAACATCATTATCTAGTGCCACAGTACTTGGATCTATAGATCCCTTTGAGAATATGATGAAATTTGTGGACCCTCTTCCCTAAGAAACACACAAATACATGAACAAAACTTGGCAAATAGTTTCATAGAGGTCATGGACCTCAGGAAGTCAATGGATCCCAGTTAAGTAGCCTTGATCTGATGGAAAGAAAAGGACATAGAGATTCAATTGGCCCAGTTTCCCGTCCCCCTCTCTACCTGGGATGAGTGTCCTCTTCAACAGAGTGCGAAGCTTCAAGAGGGATGCACATGGAGCACTGAGGGAGAGAGGGGACACCTGCCCAGTCAGACAAATTAGCTAAAATAATCCTGACAAGCAATGGAGTGACAGATGTTGCCTAAAATGCCCTCACCAACCCCTTTAGGTTCCCCAGAATATGCTGTCATTTTTTTTCCCCAGAGTTCTGGTTTAGGCAGAAATAAAGGAGAGAAACACCCTTAAAACCACTACCCCAAAACAAGGCTGGCATCTAGTACTACCCAATTCAGACGGAAGATGTAGGACCCATTCTTATTCCCTAGAGTCAGTCTAAGTTCTAGCCACTGGAGAAACAACTCAGGATTTTAGGGAAAGATTGTGGGGTCTAGGTTAGCTGTTTTGAAAGTGTCAGGGAGAACTCTCCACAACAAGCTAGGAAGTACACACTCATTAAGCATATCCTGTCTAGTTCTGTAAGGCATCCTTCCCACAAAAATCCCAAAATCTTGCTATCAGAAAAAACACAAACAATCATTAGTTGGAATACTACATAAAATCAGAGCTGCTGATAATCCAAAAGCAATATATAGAAAAACAAAACGGCATGATGCAATACCATGAGGAAAAACTAAAAAGACTAGAACCTTTTCAATCTATAATGACCAAGGCTGAGAGATTATATAAACCAAAACTATAGAATCATACAGGCTTATGGACACGTTAAACAAAATGAACAGACTGATTAAATTTTTACAAATATTCACTGAATGCCCAGTGAATATTTCACTGTAGCCTTTCAAAATAGTCAAAACTAATGAGGATAGGGGCATTCATTTTTATTTCCACACAGGTCCTGTGGGAAATAAAAAATATATATATTATATAAGGCAAAGTCCCTGCCAATAAATAATGAACAATTTGAGACCATCACATAAAAATAAAACAAAACCCAACAATGAAGGAAATACTGAAAGGTTGGATGTGAGTGCTTAAGAGTCAGAGAAAGGAAAAAACTCAAATCTGCTTAAAATGGTCGGGGAAGAATTCATGAAAAAGATGGGAACAGAGTTTCACCGAAAAGGGAAGCCAGGATATGGACAAACGGGAAAGTAGAAGAAATTCCAAGGGAGAAAAATGGCATATTATCACACTTTACATTTAAAGTACTTTTAGCCACAATGGCTTAGAGATGGATTTGTCTATGTATTACTCAGGTAATAATAGTAAGTAGACAATTCCAGCAAGAGCAATGTTCACCCTGAGAAATATAGAAATTCTCTGGCTGAAAATATATCATTAAAAGCTCAGGCTAAGGAGTGTATCTTAAATAGTTTGTCTATTAAATAACAACTTAGAATAAGGAGTTCTTACTAAAAATGAGATTCCTGGGCTTCAGGGTCATACTTATTGAATCAAATCTGCATTTGAAACACACCTCCAAGGTGATTCCTATTCACACTAAACTGGTTTAAGACCTGATACCTTGTTATAGAAAGACATTTAAGGATATAAAAGTGGTATTTACAGTCACATCATCTTCTCAATAAGTGTGCAGAATGGATTAAGCCTGTAGGAAGAGAGACCAACTCACAGGCTACTGCTAAAAGATGAATCACAAAGAAAAGACACTTTGCAATATATGTGACAAAGGATTAAAATAATGGGAACATGAAGAAGCATTTTTTAGAAGTACAATTTGGTATGAACCTTCTAAGAAAAGGAAAATATTTAAGAATCATCTTTTAAGAGTTCATACCCTTTAGCCTCTTGGAATCTATATTCAAGAAATAATTAGAGGCAAAGATTTGTGAAACCTTTTTAAACAAATAATAATTTACATCTAAATAGTGGGCCACTATAACATCCTACTAAGGTTACCTTCTTCACATTTTTCTGGATTTAAATTTTTTTTCTATAGTTTTATAAAAACTACTCATAAAGTTTTTAACCTTCAAAAAGAATTTTCTGGATTATGTTCAACAATTACCACCACATATGTCTGAGGCTAATGTCAAAGAAGAAAGTACTGGTCTGGTGGTTAATTAGATTGACTGGGTATTATGTTTATGTAGTTAACTATAAACACGAATCAATCAAATCACTTCCATTGTACATACATAATATATAATAACTTATGAATAATCATTACTATGATGTTAACCTTATTTTGTATACTTATCAATATAATGGGATAGATATGATTTTTATATTATACTATACATCAATCTGCTCTAGTCACTGAAATCCTATATTCAACCTCCCTCCACATTCCCTTATGTAACAGTGTTTAAAAAGCATGATTAGTCTACACTGACTATAAATAAGCTCACTGTTTAGCAGAACAAGTCTATTTAGCATGGAGGAGGAAAAAAATTACATACTGTTTTTTAAAGTAACCCCAGCTGGCTAATTTAGAAAGCAATCTGGTAAACAGTCCCAATGGAACATCTGCACAAACAAGGAGAAAACATAAAACCAACACAAAACAAATGAGAAAGGGAAATTAATGGAAGAGAGTGTGCAAGAAACTCTATTCATCTAGCCTTTAATATTTAGAACTTTAGAATTCCTTTAATTCTATATAAATGTATTACCTCCAAATTTTACACCAGTAAAAATACAAAAAAACTCAACATTATTGTAAATTTTTGAGAACCTTTCCTAAATTACTAGCTACTGCCTGTATATAAATAAAACAATTCTTAGAATATAAGTAAACTAAAATACCAAACATATTCGTTGGCCTTAATTCTGTAAATACAACCTGTAGAATATAAGTGACTAATCCCTAATGCACTTTAACTTATCCACATGTTACTTTTCTTATCTGGAATAAACTCTGTCCCACTTAATGAGCACCCTAATTTATGTACCACCCTCCTACACACAGGTTAAAAGCACTCAATGGACATTCTTTCATTACCTTTACTGAACTTTATGTGTGTCTCAACTCCCCAACTATGTTACTGGCAGCTAGAAATCAACATGCTACTGACTATATTTTTCTGCCTGCTTGTTTACTTTTTCCTGTGGTAGTGGGGATCAAACTCACACATGCTAGGCGAGTCCTCTAAAAATGATCTACATCCCCATCCCCTGAATATATTTCTTATTCACTTGCAGATCAACTGTCTCAATACCCCCAGACAGACACAGATATATGATAGAAACTGTTTTATTGCAGCTACAGCCTTTGCAACTACAGAAGCCAGCCTATAACAGTAATGGATAAGAGTTTTTTTAATGAATAAATGTTGATTGCATTCTACAATCACTTGATACAAGCTATATAAACAAATAAGAAATCATTAAAACTATTAGGACTAAAATGTTACTAAGTAGAGAGTAATTTACCAATCAGATTCTTTAAACTGGTGATGCGGTTTACAATGCCTGTTCTCTTGTGTACTACTGTGAGATCTCCTCTTCCGTTTGTGACTTCCACTGTAGCTTTCATGACCCCAGCTTTCTCTGCTATCCCAATCAGGGCAGTGTGTTCGTTTGGAATGTCGCATCTGTTAACCGAAAAAAGAAAAAGTGAGTTGTGGAGGTTATAGAGAGCTATGGAGACGGATTTAATAAATGAAACATTATTAATAGAAACATTATACATTAATATTATTTAAATATGGCATGTAGGGTCATAAAGGCTGTAGAATATTTTTAGGTATGTTTCCCAAGGCATACAGTACTCTACCACTGGTACATCTGACAACTACTGAGGGGCATAGATCTAGTACTAAATAATGGATAACATGGTGAGACTTTTAATACACCGTCTTTCAATTCTTCTGAATATAACCAGGACAAATTCTCAGCTTGGTTCTTGTCTTCAAACAAAAAAGAATGAAAGAAAAAAATTTTGTGGGCAGAGGGGAGGCAGTACTAGGAATTGAACATGGGGGCACTTTTACCACTGAGCTACATTCCTAGTCTTTTTTTCTTGTTTTTATTTTGAGACAGGGTCTAAGTTGCCCAGACTGCCTTGAACTTGGGATCCTCCTGCTTCAGCCTCTGGAGTAGCTGCTATCATAGGCATGTACCACCCTATCTGGCAAAAAACTTTAATCTTCAAATTTTTGAAAGGTTCAGGCTTAAGGCTTTAGTAGACAACAGTATTTAATTTGAAATCAATAATTTTTTTGTCTTAATTTATTGCCACTGTCATTTATGCTAATTTTCTAATTAGAAATAAATTTCTTTAAAAAATGTTAACATTAAAACATGAGCTGATTTAACATTAAATAAAATCACAAGTGTCATGCAGCTTGGTTAACGTATAATACAAATAATCAACGTAAGAAACGGATATTAAATATGGGAAGTAACTTCAATTTGAAGGTAAAGAGCTTTTCATTAATTAAGCTTTTTTCTCAAACTTCTTTTTCTAAATCTTAGAATGACTCCAAGGTTTGAAAATAACAAAGGAGGGGCTGGGGTATAGGTCAGTGTTTGCCCAGCATTATCAAGGCCCTAGGTTTGATCCCCAGCACCCCTTGCACACACACAGAAAGAGAAAATAGAAGTGAAAGAACACAATATTCAACAGAGAAACTGAAAAACCAAAAGGTGATTATTATAAATCCATTTTCTCTAGTAAGAAGTTTATTTGCAAATCATTTGTAGTTTTTCTTAAAATAAAAATCTATTTGTTATAAATCTGGAGTAATCCTGAAAAAGAAACCAAACTAATGGGGATACACAATGAGGCATAGTTACAGTAACATCAGACTATGAGGGTAACACAATTCCCAGACTCAATCTACACCTCCAATATATAGCAGGATTCTGAACCTATGCTCAATTTAACCAATCTGCCTCTTTCAAACTTAATGCTTTTTCAAAGCGTAAAATTTTTAACAGTAAGGTCCAAACTCTGCTAAACAGGGTAAGTTTAAATGGCAAAAAGAAATTCACAACAAAGGAGCTGGCAAAAATCTAAAATGGAGCAAATAATTTAGTTAACCTTATTCAGCTTGCCTAAATGAGAAATAAGCAAATAAATCAAGTAAAACTTTAAAATGTTTCAAATTGATTAATGGCTTTGAAATGAGGCAGCTTCAATTCTCCTGGGAGGTCTTCCCTGTTATGTATCATGCCTTCAGAGCCTGATGCCACCAAACATGGTTTTTTTTTTTTTTTTTAAAGCAATGCTGAGATCAACCCAGGGCCTCCAAATTGCTAGTTAAGTACTCTACCACCTTCAGCCCAAACATTAGGATATTTTAATTTGATGCTGATTCTAATTCTATGCCCATTCTAATTCTATACATCTTTTGGTTCATGAGGCTTCTTTTAAGCCTACTTAGCAGGAGGCTAACAAATTCCAGGCCAATCTCAGCAACTTAGTGAAGTACTAAGCAACTGAGCAAGACCTGTCTCAAAAATAAAAAAATGAAACAGGCTGGAGATATAGCTCACTGGTAAAATGCCCGTGGGTTCAATTCTCAGAACTAAACAAGCAAGCAAACAGAGAAGATATTGATCAAGTCAAATAAAAAATCCTAAAATTATTGTTGGCTTCTCACTGAAAATTAGTAAGTCTTAAGAATTATTAAAAAAATAATTTTTTTAAGCTGGCACAGTGGCACAAGACTGTAATCCCAGAAGCTCCAGCAATTTAGTTAGATCCTGTCTCAAAATAAAAAATAAAAAAGGGCTCAGGATGTAGCTCAGTGATAAACTGCCTCTGGGTCACATCTCCAGTGCTAATAAATAAACTTTATTCTTTTCCCTAATTCTAGAAGAATTCTCCTAACTTGTTCCTTCAATTGCCAAAGATGTATTTTAACCACATTTACAACTCAGCTTGGCTAAACATTTTTCTCTCTCCCACCCTCATGCTAGTGATTGAATCCAGGACCTGGGCCTTTCCAAGCACCTCTAACCCTCGAGTTAGGACAGAAGACACTAAAGAGGCAGAAAAGAGGCATGCAGAACACCACAAAGTGGCCATGATTAAAGTCCACTTTGACATGGATTAAAACTTCAGGTTTAAAGGTCACAAAGAACACCATTACAACAATTATTAGACCTTAACCACAGATACAAAATGAAGTACTGTGTTCACAAAGCAAAACGCACTAAAAACAAAGAAAGAAAATACTACCCTTTGAATAATGATCAACATACCTATAAATGACCAACATCCTAGGAATGATCAACATGTCCGGTTACATACACAAAGGAGAACTGAAAACAATCTCTTAGCTCATGTCCCTGTACTACTGATCTTACATGCTAGCAATATCCTCTCTTCAACACCCACACTCCACCCTGCGTACATCTTTCTTTCACTCAATAAATTCAATCATGTGCCTCACTTTAGAACATAAATTCCTTTTTGAGAGCATACATCAAAGGACCGTCACAGCCAGAATTAAAGTTCACCTCCTTTTTGAGGGACCTCTTTGGATCCTCATCCTGGTGACCAACCCCCCTAAACATTCTTAAAATAATAGCAAGCAAAATTTCAGCTTCTGATGACTAAGGGTAATTATCATGACCATCCATTATGAAGGTTTTGCAACACATCTGTGTTTGCTTTAGTTTGTTTTTTCCCTACCTACCATGAGTCTGCTAAATCATCTCCTCTAAAAAACAAAGTTATCAAATTATCAAACTTATTAATATGTAATATTAAGATTGAGTTCCTTGGACGAACCCAATATTTTTCTAGTCGGGTTCACTATTTTAAATTTAATTCAGCTGTTGGTCCCAGCCCCGTAAACACCCACTTTGGTCCCCAGCAAATTTTAGAAATATTTTCTCAAGAGGCAAAGAGAAGCTTCTTGGACCTACCCCTTCTGTAAGGTTCCTTCACATATAGAGAAAAGCAAAGCTACCTAAAATTACCATGCTGCCTCTAATTAGTTAAAAAAAAAGAAAAAATCCTACGTGCTAGAATCATCAGGTGACTGAGGTTTTAATAAAAACACCCGAAACAATGGATATATCTTCAGTATTAGAAATCTGATTCTCCATCACCTTTTTAAAAGATCTTAAAAAATACTTGACAACTTTATGGTATGAACACAGTTTAAAACCTTAAAAAAGGGGGGGGGGTTACAAGTTATGATTCGAGGGCATTTTCAAATAGGCAAAAACAAACAAACAAACAAAAACCCTGGAGGTGCCTGTTTGGAGAACCATCTATACAGGTGAATGGCCGGTAGTCTGGAGGTTGGCTACTTCACCAGAGATAACACGCTGCAGAACTACCAGAAAGGCTCATTCTCTCCACAATGGTATGCTCCACCGCGGGGGGGGGGGGGGCAGTATTGCACAAAGGACGAATCTCCCCACGTTTCAACCTCTTACCTGCACTAGGTGAATCCCACCACCTGGATTCACCCAATCCCCACCCACTCTCCGCCCCGGGCACCTGGCCAGAGGCTTTGGCGTACAAACAGGGGCAAACACTGGACTAGGGGAAAGCCCCCCAACGCTACAAACGGTGGAGGTCAGACATCTGGGGACGGGGGAATCGATCTCCGACTACACAAACACCAGCGACAGGCCCCTCGCAGGATCTCCGGACACGACCTCGCACTCGCGGACAGACCTAGCACTCGCGGCCCTGGCAGTGTCTATAATAGAGTCCGAGCTCTTCGGCCAACACAGTGGGGCTAATTTAGAGCCTCTGGCAGGAAAGCGACGCCAGAGCACCTTCAGGTTTTTAAGGCCACCAACGGAGCGGCAACCCGCAGGAACCGCCAACTCAGTCCCCAGAGGCCAAGGCCAGGAACCGGTCGTTTCTCGAACACCTGGCTCCGAGACCTAAAATAAGATTCGACAGTAGCCTAGCCCAGCACATCACACCCGAAACCTCACCTCTGCGAAAGCAAAAGGCCCTTTGGCCGAAAAATGTCGCCAAACCGCCGTCGTTCCTCTCCAGCCGCTGCGACAAACACCCTACAAAATGGCGGCAGCGCCGTCACCCTACAACCCCCTAGGCGGCCTCTAGCACCACCTACACCGCGCGAACGCGACTGCGTGACAGAGCCAGGCGCGTTCCCGCAGCTCCCGTAAGGGGCGTGGCTTCTGTGTCGTAAGGAGCGCGGCCAACACACTGCGGCTGCGCGGGCCCGCTCATTACATCACAGAAGCCCCGCCCTTTGGACCGGGCGTGTGCTCGGGTTGTTTTCCTCCTGGGAACCCAGGGAAAAGGCAAGGGGAAAACCCTTAAGCTCGTGGCGCGCGTCCGCTCTTCAAAGTGTAGTTTTCCTGGGTGCGGGATCTCTCGGCGGAGCCAGCCGTGACCCGTTTCCTTCCTCTCACCCTCTAGTGGGACGCCCCGTCGCACTTTGCACTCTTCTCGCCCTCCCCCAGCCTTCCCCAACCCACACAGCTAACGTGCCGCCCGGGGCGGGTGCTGAGGGCGGCTCGGTGAACCGGGTCGCTGTAGTCCAGCACACTTGGGAGCTCCCCGTCGAAAATGGATTCGGATAAACAATGAAGTCTCAGAAAACAAGCTCAGGAGTTGCTTTTCAAGGCAAGTGCTCCTAAATCAGAACAAAACAAAAAAATTGGAATGTTAAGACTCCTGACAAGGTTCTTCCTGTTACTTCCTACCTCAGGGCAAATAAAGTAGCTGGAAGTTTTCCTAAGAAAGTTCTCTCCGTTATTTGTACCTGTGAGTTGATATTATTCGTCCAAGGCCGAGTACTGTCGCAAAGCTACTGAGTGTCCATTAGGGGCATGCTTACCTCAAATGAGGTATTTGGCTGTCCTAAGAATCCTAGGAGGCTTTGCAGTGTGAATGTGATGGGGTCAGAAGGCTTGAGGGCCGAAGTTTGTGCCCTGGAGAACACTTTCAAAGAACAGAGGCGAAGCATCCAGAAAAGGAATGATCAGATGGAGAAGCAAGAATATGGTGTCAAAACAAGGGAAGTTTACAGCTTGGTATGGTTTGTCCCCCAAATTTGATGGGCGGGAAGCTAGGTCCCCAGTGTGGCAATGCTGAGGTGGTAGGACTTGAGGTGGGTCCTTATGGAAGGTAATTGGTTATAAGGGTTCCATTCTGATATGGATCAATGCTTGTCTTGCAGGATGGTTGAGTCTCACAGGAGTTATCACCATAGCATATTTTTATATAGAGGAGCCAACACATACCTTGGCCCCTTCTGCATGAGGCTATTTCTCTTTACAAATATCCACCACGTTGTGACACAGACAAGGGGGCCCTCACCAGGATGCTGGCACACTGCTGTTTGGACCCTCCATCCACCAGATCATGAGACAAATAAATCATTTATAAAGTACCCAGCCTCAGGTATTTTGTTTAAGCAACGTGAAAACAACTTACCCAGGAGAAAAAATAACAGCCAAATACTGAGAAAGATTTAGGTGTGGCTAGTACTGAAAAGTGTCAAGGAAATTCCATATTCTGACTAGGATTCTCTTGATATAAGGAAAAGCCAGATATCATCATTAGAAGAATAGGATTAAATTATTGTGGGCCCAATAGCAGGTGGGAGTCCTAAACTATTGTACCTTAAATAGATAAAAGAAGGGTGCCTTCATATCCTTAATGATCTAACATCATAGAAACTCGGCCTGCTACTCTAGATAAATAGGATGCATTTGGATAAATTTCATGAAGATTGTACTCCACTTCAAAAAAATGAAGTAAAAGCTGGGTGTGGTGGCTCGGGAGGCTGAGGCAGGAGGATCAAGAGTTTAAAGTTGGGGCTGGGGATGTGTGGCTCAAGCGGTAGCGCGCTCGCCTGGCCTGCGCTTGGCCTGGGTTCAATCTTCAGCACCACATACAAACAAAGATGTTGTGTCCGCCGAAAACTAAAAAATAAATATTAAAATTCTCTCTCTTTAAAAAAAAAAAAAAGAGTTCAAAGTCAGCCTCAGCAATAGCGAGGCACAGAGTAACTCAGTAAGACCCTGTCTCTAAATAAAACAAAATAGGGCTGGGGATGTGACAGTGGCCAAGTGCCCCTGAGTTCAATCCAGGTGCCAAAAAAAAAAAAAAAAATGAAGAAACAAAGTTGAAAAGACCCTTGGAAAATTTTAAGAGAAAACTCCTTATGCTATAGAATGAAATAATCACCTGGAATAGCTCTCATCATTGCAGCTACAAGTTTAGATCTTAGCTGCCCCAGGAAGGTCCATCTCCTTTAAGACATTGCCCCTGACCACATGAATTTCCATCCAGTCCCCTACTCTAACTTCTTCAGTGATGGAAGAAGTCCTCAAATAGACCAAGATACACTGGTGTGCCTGGAGTCACTCAGTATGCCAACCAGTTTGCCCAAAGAATGAAATTTATACATTCTAGGACTGAGTGCACATTGTTTCAGGGACATCTATCAAATGGAATACTGTTGAATAACATGTGGTCTTGCAAGGTAAGGTAAAGCTCAAATTGCAGCACATAAGGGTATAGATTCAAGCTGGAGCCAGAGAAAGTTCTTTTTGCTGGAGTATGAGTAGTCTTTGCTCATGAGCAGGGTCAGGATGCTGCTTAAACAGCAGCACAGGTTAAAAGGCAGCCATGTGGCCAAGCACAGCGGCACATGCCTGTAATCCCAGTGGTTTAGGAGGCTGAGAGCGAGGATCTGGAGTTCAAAGCCAGCCTCAGCAACTTAGCAAGTCCTTAAACAACTTAGGGAGACCCTATCTCTAAATAGTTACAAAAAAGGGCTGGGGATGTGTCTCAGGTCAAGTGCCCCTGGGTTTATCCCCGGTACAAACCAACCAACCAGCCATGTGGAAAGGCCACCTTCAGAAGTTTTTATAAATATCACACACTCTTGTTAACAACCAAGAGTGACAATAGTGGCTCAGCTTTATAATTGCCACTATTTTGTTTTGGAGTAATCTGAGTATTTTAATTGTGCCACCCATAGGTGTATTCTTTAGAAGCCTGTAGTGATCAGAAGAAAATTGAGATTTTCCTATGACTAGTGTCTATATAACATATAATATAGTAGTACCATAGTACTCTAGAATATTCTCTGTAGCCTTCACTAGAAGCAAGGATTTGGTTTATATTATCTTTGGTATCTCAGTGCTTAGAAGCCACTAAATATTGGTAGATTGTCTGCATAAGCAGCATTTGCCATTTTGCTTAGTTGGTTTAAGTTCTGAAGTAATTAACTCAAGGGTAGACAATTACTCCTGGATCTTTGTACCAGGTATCATACTACTTATATAGCAACCCTTTCTATTAAGATAGTTATTTGACAAATAGACAACCTTGATCAGAAGACTTAATGAGATGATCTATTTATATTTCCGAGAATCCACTACCAACACCATAAACACTGCCTAATCCAGTAGCTTCATCTCTACACAAGAACAAATATGTCCAAGAAAATATTAAGTCATGTGTTAGAAACAACTATATAAAGAAAATATTTGTTGTGAAGAGTAATCAAAGAATATTCTTATCATGTATTCTAGAACATATGTTCCACATGCTTAACTTCAGACATTGAAAGTATTCACTTGTAAAAGCATAATACCAGACTCTGTTGTGTCAATTAATTTAACAAAAGTTGATCATTTTCAGAGTGATCTTTACAAAGGTGTAAATGAACCCTTAACACTTAAAACCTCTTTTATAGGATGCTTATTCTGATAATTGCCAATCTGTATTCAATTAGGTTTTTTGGTTGCCTTAAGCTGTCAATTAAACATTCATTATATGCTAATCACTTTATAGATGTGATCTAATTTAATAATATAAACAACTTTATGAGGCAATCAATAGTTACTTGTCCTAGATCAAGTAACTATCAAGTGCTGGAACCAGGATTCAAACACACACCTTCCTTGCTCCAAAGCTGTTAAGCTTAACCTGTTGGACTGACTGTTTCAACTCATTCAACAAAGAATATAGCAACTTACTTTACTTAATCACTAGAGGAAAACATGTTGAGTCCATCTTTTGGCAAGACCAAAGAGTTTGTCTTAAAACACTGCTCAGGATGATGTATCATTGAAGGCTCATGATGAAACAATGAGTTTATTTCTAGCACATCAAGGTATTTAAAGGTTTCAGTGCCTTGGTCACTGTTCAACAGTGAGTCGAAGTGGGGTTCCCAGGCATCCCACACTACCCAATATAGATAATATCCAAGGTTTCTTCAGTGTTCCCTGACACTGGTTGTAAGGATAGTCACATAGCATACTATCAAGCAAGATTCAGTTAAATTAAATCCTAGAAAGATCCCAAGATATGGGCTGGGGCTGTAGCTCATTAAAGTGCTTGCCTTGCATGTGTGAGGCACTGGGTTTGATCCTCAGCACCACATAAAAATAAATAAAGATATTGTGTGTCATTCTACATCTAAATAAATATTAAAAAAATCCCAAGATTCACAACGCACTTTGCAATGTACATGTGAGATGGGAGCAGGAGGGTGCAGTAGGCTGGTCTTTCCTATTGCTGTGTCAGTTTCTGCTACACCAATGAAAAGGTCTCAGAGCCAGTTTGCAGTTGAATATCTTTTTGATATGCCTTCAAGATTCTTCTGATGTTGATCCTGGAAATTGCAGTAGATCAGCAGTTTGCCAAAAACAACTCACATATCATGTCCAAAAAGCCTAAGGAAAAGGAAATACAATGGCTCTGTAATGGATTCTTAGATTCTCAGTTGCTGTAGATTAGCCACATCATTCTAAAGTACAGGAAATCAGGAATTGAACAAAGAAAACTTCAGGTGTCAGAAACTTCCAGTATCTATTTCAGTATGGATCCCCTGAGTTTTAAAGTAGTCCCTAAAGTATTTTATTAATTTCTTAATGTCTGTCACATATTACTGTACAGGTCACTATGTACCGACGCTGATTTGATTAAAGTCATATTTTAAAAATTTACCCAGTCCATGTATTTTCTCTGAAAAATCTACTCTGAATTTTTCTCAGCATTTAAAAATTAAAATTATCTGAGTGAACTATTTATCACTGTAGATCAGACATCAAACTAAAATTGGACTCTGATTATCTTGGGCAACCTATTGGTCTATTTTGGATAGGCTTTTATATACAAAAATGGCCATAAGTACTAAAGAAGTAATTTCTCATTCATATTAGAAAATGAGAGTTTCTTAATCCTTATTTCCCACATTATCAACTGTCAACCAACCAAGGAAACCATGGAGGGGAACATATATTTACCTAAATCCTAAATTTCTGATGACCATTGTAGGAGCCTGAATGAAGGTATAAGAATATGTAACATGTTTGCTTTGGCTAAATCTCTTGAGTTTACTGTTTATTTTCATATATGAATATCAAGTTCTTATTTCATGTAATTATAGGAAGTACTGCAGCCTTCAGAGTATACATATGATTTCTGGAGAAGTCGTTAATTTTTATGGTAGTTTCCAGTCATATCTTACTCCAAATTCCTATTCCCGGTGCTGCCACTCAGTTCTGTCCTTTATATCATGTCATGCCAACTAGGGACAGAGACCTTGTCTCCTTTATTCTCCAAAGCCACCTAACACATAGCTTTTAAGAAGAAGAGACTTAAAAATGCAAGAACTCAGGAGGATAGGTACAGCACAGAAATGGAAGCAACTTAAAATTTAGTATCAGAATTCACTTTTAAGATTCCAGATCTGTACATATGGAAGAAATATCTGTACAAATGGAAGAGTGTTTGTGTTTTAATACAGGCCATTTCTTATGGGCCTTTTTTTCTCTTTAGGTCTCAATCAGTCAAGTTCCTTAGGATTGTCTTCGAATTTCCTTTCAAGAGTTTTCTCCTTTTTTCTATTTATTCTTCCTTTCTTGTTTTCTCCCTTCATAAAAAGGCATGGGGCTTTTTATGAAGCCCTAAGTGACAACCTAAGAGACAACCTGTCCTATGTGTTGCAGATATGAAAGTATACAAAACAAAAACTACTTTGGATATGTGTACGTGTGTGTGTGTGTGTGTGTGTGTGTGTGTGTGTGTGTGTATAAATTCTGGAATATAAAATTGGGCATTGAAAACCAATGGAGCTAAACTAGATTTCTAAAATTGAGGAAGTGCTTTATTTTATTTTATTTGCTCCTTTTAGTTATACATGACAGTAATGTGTATTTTGACATATTTATACAAACCTGAAGTATGTCTTATTCTAATTGGGATGCAAGTCTTATGACTGTATGAGCTGTAGAGATCCACAGTGGTATATACATATCTGTACATAGGAAATTCATGTTAGATTTAGGCCACTGTCTTTCCTGTTCCTATCCCCATCCTGTCCCTTCATTCTCCTTTGTCTAATCCATTTTTTTCCCTGTCTCTTTGTTGTGTGTTAGCATCCAGATATCAGAGAGAACATTTGACCTTTGGTTTTTGGGGATTGTCTTATTTCATTTAGCATGATAGTCTCCAGATTCATTCATTTACCAGACAAAGTCATAAAGTCATTCTTTTTTTATGGCAGAGTGATATTTCATTGTGTACATATACCACATTTTCTTTATCAGTTCTTCTGTTGAAGGGTACCTAGGATGGTTCTGTAGCTTAGCTATTGTGAATTGAGCAGCTATAAACATTGAAGTGGATGTGTCACAGTAGTATGCTGATTTTAACTCTGTTGGATATATACCTAGGAGTGGTATAACCAGGTCAAATGGTGTTTCCATTCTGTTGGGGCAGGCCCAAAATGGCTGTAGTTAGGTTCCCTTACTGCAGCTAAGTTATATTTTCAACGTGTGGCCAGAGCTAGGATCCGGCTATGTTATGATTAGTCAAGGCCAGAAACACTCTGAACATTAACTTGTGAGACCCCACCCCCCTTATGTAACCTGTTGGCAGTGTTAAAAGGGCATATAAAAAGGGAACATAATTGGGGTGAAATGGGCTAATGGGGGGACTAATGGAGACAAAATGGGGGGAAAATGAGAATTAAAATGGACCTGGCTAGGAGCTGGAGATGAAGCTGGGGGCTGGCTAATAGCTATGGCTGCCCCTGAATAAAGGATGACCAGTATTCCCACTGTGCCTCACATCTTCTTTCAATTGCTCAATCTTTGAGCCTTGTTTCCTGGGTCAGAGCCTCTGCATAACACATTCCTAGTTTCCTCTGCATAATACTTTCCTAGTTTTTTGAGGAATCTTCATACTGCTTTCCAGAGTGATTACACCAATTTGCAGTCCTACCAGAAACGTACAAGTGTACCTTTTCCCCATATCCTCACCAACATTTGTTGTTGCTTATGTTCTTGATAATTGCCATTCTGACTGGAGCGAGATGAAATGAGTGAGTGAAATTAATTTGCATTTCTCTAATTGCTAGAAATATTGAACATTTTTTTGTTTATTTGTTGACCATTTGTATTCTTCTGTGAAGTGTCTGTTCAGTTTGCTTGCCAATTTATTGATTGAGTTATTTGGGTTTTTGGTATTAAAATTTTTGAGTTCTTCATATATTCTGGAGATTATCCATGTGAGATACTAGTGGCCAAGATTTTCTCCTACACTGTAGGCTCTCTCTTCCCATTCTTGATTGTTTTCTTTGCTGTGAAGAAGCGTTTTAGATTGATACCATCCCATTTATCGATTCTTGATTTTGCTTCTTATGCTTTATGAGTCTTATTGAGGAAGTTGATTCCTAAGCCAACACAGTGGAAAGTTTGGCCTTTTTTTCTTCTAGTAGGTGCAGTGTCTCTGGTCTAATTCCTAGGGTTTTGATCCACTTTGAATTGATTTTTTTGCGAGGTGAGAGATAGGGGTTCAATTTCATTCTCTATGTATGCATTTCCAGTTTTCCCAGCACCATTTGTTGAAAAGGCTTTTTTTTTCTCTGAAGTATGTTTGTGGAGCCTTTGTCTAGTGTGAGATAACTGTATTTGTATGAGTTCGTCTCTGTGTCTTCTATTCTGTTCCATTGGTCTTCATGTCGATTTTTGTGCCAGTACCTTTCCGTTTTTGTTGCTCTAGCTCTGTAATATAGTTTAAGGTCTGATATTGCTTCACTTTTCTCACAAGGATTGCTTTGGCTATTTGGGCCTCTGTTTGTAGGGAAGAGAGGGTATGCCAGATGTAGTGGTGCACATCTGTAATCCCAATGACTCAGGAGACTGAAGTAGGATCTCAGGTTCAAGGCCAGCCTGGGCAATTTAGTAAGATCCTGTTCCAAACTAAAAGAAATAAAAAAGGACTGAGAGTGTTGTTCAGTGGTATCAGTATCAGGAAAAACAAAAGAGAGAGACATCTACCCTTGAAGAAAATTCAGGTATAAAATACAATAACATTAACTATAGTGACCATACTGTATATTAGATCTCCAGAACTTATTAATCTTGAATAAGTGAGACTTTTTACTCTTTGGTCAACATATTCCCATTTATCCCTTCAATCCCCCATAAGGGATTGAACCCAAGGGTGCTTAACCATTGATCCATATTCCCAGCCCTGCTTTTTTTCCCTCATATATTTTTTAATTTGAGATCAGGTCCCACTAAGTTACTCAGGGCCTCACTAAGTTGCTGAGGCTGGCCTTGAACTTGTGATCCTCTTGCCTCAGCCTCCTGAGCTGCTGGGATTATAGGAATGAATGTACCATTCTGCCTGGCCCATTTGAGTTTTAATTTTTTTTGACAATTCTATTGTGTTTTTATTAATGTGTTATAGTGATACATAATATTGAGGTTCATTTTGACATAATCATACATGCATAGAATATAATTTGCTTCACTTCAGTTCCTAGAACTTCCTCTTTCCCTCCCGTCTCCCTCTCCCTGTCCTTCTTCCTCTACTCTCCTGGTCTTCTTTCTATTTATTTTTAGTTTTTTTTTTTTAAATTGGTGCTTCATAGAATATATAAAGGTGAAATCCACTGTGGTACATTCACATATATACATAGCACTTGGTCGATTTCATTCCACTTTTCCTACCTTTGCCTCCCCGTCCCCCTCTCCCTCCCCGTCTATCGTCTTCCCCTACTCCATTGATACCTCTTCTATTTTCATGGGATTTCACCACTCCACCTTTTCCCCCTTATTTTGGGTCTAGCAGCCACATAAGGACACAAAGCATTCGACTATTGAGTTTCTGGGTCTGGTTTAATATATATAGCAGTGCAATTCACAATAGCCAAGGTTTGAACCAACTGTGTGCCCATCAACAGATGAATGGTTAAAGAAGACATGGTATATATACACAATGGAATTTTACTCAGCCATAAAGAATAATGAAATTATAGTACTACAGTAAAATGGATGAAAATTGAGAACACTGTGCTAAGCGAAATAACCCTTTTTATTTTTTAATTCTAGATAGGATCTCACTAGTTTGCTCAAGACTGGCCTTGAACTTGCAATTTTCCTGCTTCAGCCTCCCAAGTCACTGGGAGAAACACAGTATCTAGCTAGCTATGAGTTTCTTATATGGGTATTAATTATTTATCATATATATGATTTAGAAATTTTTCCATCTTCAGTTGCCTTTTCATTTTGCTTCTGTGCAGTACCTTTTTTAGTTTAAAGTTGCCCCACTTGTTTATTTTTGCTTTTGTTCCCTTATCTATTAAGCATTTAAGGAAGAATTAAAATCAGTTCTGGTGTATGGATGAATACTGCATTATGAATCCCATTATTACATATAATGCACCATAAGAAATCCAAAATCTATGTAACATCTTCCATAAAATAGAGAAGGGAATACTTGACAATTCATTTTATTAAGCATTACCCTAATACCAAAACCAGACAAAGACAATACAACAAAAGAAAATAGCAAAACAGCAATATGTAAAAAAGAATTATATGATGAACAACTGGTATGCTTCAGGAACAAAAGTCTAGTATAACATTTGAAAAACCAATCAAAGAAGAATGACTTGGGAAAATTAGTTTACAGTATTTCAGAACTTATTACATAGCTATAGTAGTGAGGTGTGTGTGGTATTGACCCAGTGGTCAATATGGAGATCAATGAAATAGTACATAGAACTTGTGAGTCGACTCATATAAATATGCCACCTGACTTGTTGCAAAAGTGCCACAAGAAATGCAATGGAGAAATGATAGCCTATTAAAAAAAATGGTACTGTAGCAACTGGACATCCATAGACAGACAGACACACACACACACACACACACACACACACACACACGCACACACATCTGCTGTGCGACTAGCACGCTAGCTTCATACTAGAGGTTCTAAACATAGAAGTTAACTAATGAGATAAAAATAAAGACACATAAACTCAATTTACCTTTTTCTTGCCCAGCTAAGAGACAGCCCTTCCTGGCTCCTGCTTCCAGCCACCTGATGTGGTAGCAAGGTTTACACAAGAGACCAGCAGGAGAGAGGGGAGAGCACGCCAGAGAGTGGGCTTTTATTGGGGAACAAAAAATTCAGGGGAAAATTCCATCTGATGAGGGGGACAGCATTCCAAGGTCAGGGTCAGTGATTGGTTTCAGGGTCAATGGTCAGTCACACCCCCACACGGACAGGCTGTCGAACCTGAAAAGGGTGGGGATAATGCTCTGACACAGCTGGCCTGAGTGCCTCACACCCAGTCAGGGAGGTACCCAATCACGTGTGAGAATGGCTTCACACACACACACACACACACACACACACACACACACACACACACAAATGATCCTTGACCTAAACTTCAAGATTTATCTCAAATATTTCTGGGACTTAAATGCAATATCTAAAACTATAAAAATTTTAGAAAAACAGCAGAAAGTCTTCAGAATATAGGACAAAGTGTTCTTCAATTTATACTGAGTGCTGAACCCATTAAAAATGGATAAATTTGATCTTTTAAAAACGTTTACTTTGTGAAAGTTCATGTGACGAGGATGAAAGGCAAGGTACAAGCAGGGAGAAAATACTTGAATAGCCTACATTTCACAAAAGACTAGTATCATGGCTGGGTGTGGTGGCACGTTCCTGTAATCTCAGCAGCTCAGGAGGCTGAGGCAGGAGGACTGCAAGTTCAAGACCAGCCTCAGCAATTTAGCAAGGTCCTAAGCAACTTAGAGAAAGCCTGTCTCAAAAATAAAAAAAAATAAAAAGGGCTGGGGTAAGGCAAGTGTGAGGGGAAGTTGGGCACTGAATTTTTAGGCCAAAGACTGATATTACAAACTATTTGCTAACTATAGAACCTTGGGCAAATCAGTTAACTGCTCTTAGATTCACTTTCTTCGTCTGTTAATTGAGAAGAATGTCTGTGCTGCCTACCTCACAGGGTTGTTGTGAGGGTCAAATGAGAATGTATGTGAAAGATTTGTAAATTAAAATTTAAAAAGAGGGCTGGGGATGTGGCTTAGTGTTTAGTACCCCTTGGTTCAATCCTTGTTACCAACAAAACAACAAAAAAACTTATATCTAGAATATATGAAGAATCCTCAAGTCATAACAGTAAAAGCAAAGAATCCCCTAAGAAAATGGCCAAAAAACATGAAAAGACCATCACTGTCATTGGAGGACTGAAAAATGGAAAACATTATTAGATATTACTACTCTGGAATGCTGTGGGGAGGGAACCTAGCCAGAGGCCAGCATTGCAAGCTCTTATCAGGGAACTCTGGAATGGGCTGGACCAGCTGATGCCATTCACTATTAGAATGGTTAAAATTCAAAATAAGGGGCTGGGTTTGTGGTTTGGTGGGTTTATACTTGCTTGGGTTTGATTCTCAGAACCACATATAAATAAATAAGTAAAATAAAGGTCCATTGACAACTAAAAAAAATTATAATAGGGACACCACCAGACACTGATGTAGATACAGAAAACCTGGATCACTCATATGCAGCTGGTGGGAATGTAAAATGATATAGCCATCCAGTAAATAGTTTGGCAGTTTCTTAAAAAAAAAAAAATTAAACACGTGCTAGTCATGGTAGCACACACCAGTAATCCCAGTGAGTCAGGAAGTTGAAGCAGGAGGATTTCAATTTCAAGGCCAGGTTAGGGAGACCCTATCTCAAAAAAAAAAAAAAAGGGATATAACTTGGGGTAGAGCACCCCCAGGTTCAATCCTCAATTCCCCTTCCCCCCAAATTAAACACACCCCCAGAAATTTCACTCTTGGGCACTTATCCCAGTGGATGTCCTGTAGTAACAGAAAAACCTGTGCCTAAATGTTTATAGCAGCTGTAATCATAATATCCCCAAACTGGAACCAATCCAGAGGTCCTTTCAGTGAGTGAATGATTAGACAAATTATGGTACAGTCAGACCTTTGAACACTACTCTGCAATAAAAATGCGCACAACCCTGATACACAACTGGATAAACTGCCAGAGAATTATGGCAAGTGAGAAAAAGATAAATCGAATCCAAAAGGCTACATATCATGTGATCCATTTAATTAATATTCTTGAAATGACAAACGTATAAGGGGAGAATGATTCAGTGGGTGTCAGGAGTTAAGGAGGGGAAGAGGGTGAGAGGGTTGTGTGTAGCTGTTAGAAGGGAATGAGATGGCTCATGGATTCTTGGGTGATTGTGTTGATTATATCAATGTCAATATCCTGGTTATGGTATTATACTTCAGTTTTCCAAGATTTTACCACTGGGAGATCCTGGTTGAATGGTTTACATCTTTAATGTCCCCTAAAAAATTGGAAGCTTGTGCCCAGCCCATGGTGCTATTAGAAAGTGGTGTAACCCTTAGGAGGTGGGGTCTTGTGAAAAGTTAGATCTGGGGGATGTGCTCTTGAAGGGGATTTTGGGACCCCATACTTCCTCTTCCTCTATCTTTGCTTCCTGGCTGCCAAGAGATGAGCAGCTTCCTCTGCTACTGCCTTGCCACTGGCCCCAAAGCAATGGGGCCAACCAACCACCAACTAAAGTCTTCCAAATTGTAAGCCAAAATAAACCTTTCTTCTTTTTTCTTGGGTGTTTTGTTATAGTACTGCAAGACTGGCTAACACACTGGATAAAGAATATTTCTTTGGGATTTCTTTTGCTGTGACTATGACTACATGTGAAATGCTAAAAATCTCAAAATAAAAAGTTTCCTTAAAAAACAGACCACCAAGGAGGATGACTGTGGGGGTGAGGTAAGAGGTTATGTACTGGCAAAGGAAAAGGGTTCAGGAGGGAGGGCAGGTAGGGGGATGCAGAGCTATTGGCCTGCTGGGCACCAGGGGCTGATAAACAGCTGCCAAGGGTGCCCAAGCACCACTGAGCTGGTGTGCAGATATTGCTCTACTAGCATCCACTGTTCACCTCCTAGCCGTGCCTTCACCTTGGGATGAACACCTGCATCTGGATCTGAAGGCGAGGCTGTTTAGGGGCTCGGCCTTAGTCTAGTGCCGCTGGGCTTCACAGTACCTGGCAACTACAGTAACCACAGGCACCCTCCTATCCCCTGCACTGAAGGCAGTTCCCTGGAGAAGGTGTCAGTGCTCATGGGCTTGGTGATTGCAGAGGAAAGGCAGGAGCCCATATTCTTGGAATTCACAAGCCTCATAGTGTGATGTGTGGTAGTGGGCATTGCCTACATTATCGATTATCACCACCAAGGTTTTTTCCGTTTTCTTTTGGCACTGGGGATTGAATACAGGGGTGTTCTACCAATGAGATACACCATACCCAGCCTTTTTTGTTTTTATTTAGAGATAGGGTCTCACTAAGTTGCTTAGGGCCTCTCTAAGTTGCTAAAACTGGCCTTGAATTTGAGATCCTTCTGCCTCAGCCTCCTAAATCACTGAGGTTACAGGTGTGCAGCATACCAGGCCCACCACTGTACCTTCAAAAGCAAGAATTCCTTGATGGATGAAAATTTGAAACAACAGCAGGAGTTTTCAGGCCTAGGTTGTTCCAGCTACTCACCAGAGTTTGCAAATAGTCATGACAAAGATGATCAGGCTTTAAATTGTCATTAGGTAGTGAAAGTGCTGTCCTCATATGGAAGAGCAGATATTGTGAATGCTGCTTAGGACTTTTGCCCATTTAAATGGTTTCCCTGATCCTGGATTAGTATTGAAGCTTGGTCCTGTGGATTACACATTATACTTTGTTCCCAAGTGAATCGGATTGACTAAGATTGTCTTTGTCTTCCTATTTAGACACCAATAATGAGGACTTTGTCTCTGCCCTTCCTCAATATGTATCCCATGAACAGTATCTGGGGAACTAGTGATCCTAAACAGCCCTAAAATTCATTTGGAAGAATAAAAGACCCAGAATAGTCAAAACAATTCTAAGCCAATAAATAAATAAATAAATAAAAATAAAGCTATGCTGGAGGCATCACAATATCTTGATTCAAATTATATTACAGAGCTATAGTAACAAAATTGCACAGTACTGGCATAAAAACAGATACATAGACCAATGGTACATAATAGAAGACACAAATAAATCCACACATCTACAATCTTCTGATCTTTGACAAAGGTGCCAAAAACATACATTGAAGAAAGCCTTTTTACCAAATGGAGCTGGGATAACTGGTTGTTATATATAGAAGGATGAAACTAGACCCTTATTTCACTCTGAATAAAAGTCAACTCAAAATGGATCAAAGAACTCAGAATTAGAACAGAAACTATGTAACTCCTAGAAGAAAACAGGGCCATTGCTCCAACTTTTAGAAACAGGAAATGACTTTCTAAATAGCCCCTTAAACAGAAAATAATGTCAAGAGTTAATAAATGTATACTACAGAACACAAAAGAAAAAAATTGAGGAAGGCCTTGGAAGATGGAAAGATCTAGCATTTTCTTGGATTGACAGAATTAATATTGTCAAAATGGCTATACTGGGCTGGAGTTGTGGCTCAGTGGATGGAGTGCTTGCCTAGCATACATGAGGCACTGGGTTTGATCCCCAGTACCACAATAAAAAAAAAACTAAATAAAACAAAAATATTGTGTTCATCTGCTACTAAAAAATTAATAATGGCCATACTATCAAAAGTGATATACAGATCTAATCCTATTAAAATTCCAGTGATGTTCTTCATAGAAATAGAAAAATCAATCATGAAATTTATTTGAAAAATAAGAGGCCCAGAATAGCCAAAGCAATACTAGCAAGAAATTGAAGCAGGAGGCATCACTACAGAGCTATAGTAACAAAATAGCATGGTATTGTCATAAAAACAGACATTAAGACCAATGGAACGGAATAGAAGACACAATCATACCCACATAAATTCAGTAATTTCATACTAGACAAACTTACCATAAACATACATCAGAGAAAAGCTAACCTCTTCAACAAATGTTGCCAGGAAAACTAGAAATGCATATGTAGTAGAATGAAATTGAACCATTCTCTCTCACCCTGCACAAAACTCAAAGTGGATCAAGGACCTAACCTTTTGGTGGAGTTTTTGGATCTTCTAAGTCTAAGATCATATCATCTGCAAACAGTGATAATTTGACTTCTTCCTTTCCTATATTTATCCTTTTTATATCCTTCTCTTGCATAACTGCTCAAGCAGACTATTTTTTGAGGGAAAAAGTTGTCCTGGTAACTTCTCACATGCTTGTATAAAAACAGTTAATGGAAAAATTTTAATCAACTTTGAAGCATACTACATAGAATACTACTCTTTGCACAAAATAAGAATCAAAACTTATTTTTCTTTTCTAGGAAAATATCCACTTTTACTATTGGGATTACAACTTATTCACCTTTTGTTCAGTATTTGACTGCTTAATTCAATATCTAAGTTTTTTAAATTCTGCATTTCAGTATAGTTAGAATTCTTTTTCAAATGTTCTTCACAACCCAGAACACAGACACCAAAGCAACATTCTCAAGTCACCTTGTTTAACTATAAAGAAGTAAGAAATGAAAATGGATGGGTTTCTGAAGATGAGTACTCTCTCTGCTCTGAAGATGAGCAAGCTTTCAACATTTAAGCAGAGTAGAACTCCACTCCTGAAGTTCCTTCAAACTGAGAATACTTCCACTTACTAAGTCAATCAATATATTGTTCCTTAAAATGAAAGTTTGATCACTAGGGAAAACTGAACAAAAAGTATTTTCTTCACCCCAAACAACCACCCAAATGGCTCTCATCACCCCCTCTGATCCCACAAAGAGGGAAGCAGTAGGGTCTAAAGGCTTTAAATCAGAAATCTTGACTTCTAAAACCCTGGTGCTATTTATTCAGAGTGGTAGGTCTATGTACTGTGGGAGACCAACCTTACACATGACTGGGTTACACTCCCTGGCTGGGTGTTGAGGCGCTCAGTTGCAGAGATGTGGCAGAGCTTTCCCCACCCTTCTTGGGTTGGAGGGTCAGTGTCTCGTGCATGGGTGTGTCTTCCTACAGCCCCATGGGTGAAGCTACGCTCACCTGTTCCTTTGTAATCTAACCCCTTGCCCTGTTTAGGATAGAATCTTCCATGGAAGTATCTTGTGTGTGTCCCCTTCTCTTACTGTGCCCTTGGGTGTGGCCTACCCAGGTGTCAGTCAACCTGCTGACAGTGGACATCATGAAGATAGACTCAGCCCCCTGAAACCTGACCCCTTGCTTCATTTGAATAACTTCTCCTCAATAAAAGGGGTCAGCATGTGCTCTTGCTCTCTCTCTTTCTGCAGACCCTTAAGGTCAGAGGAGCCGTCACAGTGACCCCAAATAAAAAGGTATTTGTTTCTCTTGTGTGGTTATTTCGTGCAGCCCAGTAAGCCTAGTTCAACTGGAGTGACCCCTGAGCCTTTTAGTCGTGAGAACAGAAACCTGGCAATGTACTATGTTCTCTAATACTTCCCTCATTTTTTAATTTTATTTTTTGTATATAAGAGAGATTTTAATTTGCCTAAATTGTTTTGAATATTAAGTGAAATTCAATCAAAATCACAGAATTTATTATAAAATAGTAGTAACTGAGACCATACAACCTGAAAAAAAAGATCAATGCTAGAGAAAACTATAGCTGAACTAAAGACACTTAGAAGTAATTATGATAAAGCTAGAACACTTCAAATTTCTAATGAAAATATGACTACTTAGTATATATTGATGATAGAATGATTTATGAACAAAAATATTTGTATAACTACATTACAATATATAAAATCAATTACAATGCATTAATGACCTAATTATAAATGTAGTTAATATCTTCAAAAATATGAGCAATTAATGTCAGGCCTCAAAATAAGATTTTTAAGTAAAAACATGCTAAAATAAGATTTTTAAAGTAAAAATATTTTCAAGTTTTCTCAATATCCTAAAATATTCATTTGATGATTATTCTTTTTTTAATTAATTTTTTTATTTATATATGACAGCAGAATGCATTACAATTCTTACTACACATATAGAGCACAACTTTCATATCTCTGGTTGTATACAAAATAATTCACACCAATTCGTGTCTTCATACATGTATTGGATAATAATGATCATCACATTCCACCATCATTTCTAACCCCTGCCCCCCCATTCCCCTCCAACTCCTCTGCCCTATCTATAGTTTGTCCATTCCTTCCATGCTCCCTCTCCCTACACCACTATGAATCAGCCTCTTTATATCAGAGAAAACATTTGGCATTTGGTTTTTTGGGGGATTGGCTAACTTCCCTTAGCATTATCTTCTCTAATTCCTTAGAAAAGTTGGAATGGAACCACCATTTGACCCTGTGATCCCACTTCTCGGTCTATACACAAAGGACTTCAAATCAGCATACTACAGTGATGCATCCATTTCAATGTTTATAGCACCTCAATTCACAAGAACCAACCTAGGTGCCCTACCACAGATGAATGGATAAAGAAAATGTGGTATATATAAACAATGGATTATTACTCAGCCATAAAGAATGAAATTATGGCATTTGCTGGTAAATGGATGGAACTGGAGAATATCATGCTAAGTGAAATAAGCCAGTTCCCCCAAACCAAAGACAGGATGTTCTATCTGATATGATAACTCATATGATGCTAACTCACAATAAGGGAGGGGAAGATTAGTTGTTCATTGAACTAGACATAGGGGAAGAGAGGGAAATGGGAAATAGAATGATTCATACAGATATTTTCTATCCACATCTATGAATATATGATGAATGTAACTCAGCATCATGTACAACAACAATTATGGGAGTCTAACTAGAACAAGTCATACTTATTTGTATATATATAAAATTTCAAAATATACTCTATCATTCAAAAAAAGTTTTAAAAACAGAATGGGAGAAGATCTTTGCTAGATACTCTTCTGACAGATATTTATATCTAGAATATATAAAGAACTAAAAAATCTTTACACCAAAAAAAAAAATAAATTACCCAATTGATAAATGGGCAAGAGAGCTAAACAGACAATTCTCAGAAGAAATGCAAATGGACAACAAATATATGAAAAAATGTTCAGCATCTTTAGCAATTAGGGAAATGCAAACTAAAGCCACACTGAGATTTTATTTCATCCCACTTAGAATGGCAGTCATGTAGAATACAAATAATGAATACTGGAGAAGGTTTAGAGTAAAATGAACACTTTTGGTGGGATTGCAAATTCGTTCAACCACTATGAAAGTCAGTATGAAGTTTCCTCAAAAGACCAAATGGAATTACTCTTACTAATGGCTGTTGTGAGACAATACATGAAGATTGAGAAGATTTTGAAAAAATGAGCCTGTTCCTCTTTGAAATAACATCTGAGATTTTTATTCAGTAAATCCAGTGATGACTTTGTACAAAACATTAAGTAAGATTGAGGCCTCTATGGGGAATACTACCAAAGTCTACAAAAAATAATCGAAATAATTTTACATCCTCTCTTTTATAAAAGAACAGTGTTATTATTATTATTTTTAAAATGAACAAATGATACAGGAATATGCCTGTAATTCCAGTGCCTCTTCTGCAGGAGAACTGCAGGTTCAAGGCTAGCCTCAGCAATTTGGTGAGGTCTGTTTCAAAATAAAAATAAAAATAAAAAGGGCGGGGATGAGGCTCAGTGGTTAAGTGCCCTGGATTCAATCCCTGGAACCAAACAATAATTTTTAAAGAAACTAAAAATGGTCTAGGGATATAGATCAGTGGTAAAGTGCCCCTGGATTTAATTATGAGTACTACAATCCATCAGTCAAATAAATGATCTTTTGACAGGTGTTTGAAAAAATAGACCACCAAGGAATATGGAAAATGAATAACATGCAGGATGATTATACCACCTATGTATGTTTTTATCCTAAAAACTTATTCTTTACCTAAATAAGAAAGACCATCTTCGAGGCTTTGTTTTGTTTTCTCTGCAGTGCTGGAGCTCCAACCCAGGGTCTTGTGCATGTTAGGCAAGCACCCCACTGAGCTCCACCCCAGCCTCCATCATTTTCAATTGTAATAGGAGAAACTTGAGGCTCAGAAACACTAAGTTCTGTGATCACAGTTAGAGCATGAAGACAGGATGGAACACAGTTGTCTCTGAAGGTAGAAGTTGCCTCTGTGGAAAAGGAGTCTTCTCCATGTAGGAAGCATTATGGGAGAAGGAAGGAAGGTAGGACTCAAGTCACCCGAGTGGCTGAACACCTGCCCTGCCCCCTGGCTTCTCTATAGTTATGGGTTCCATCTGAGCCACAAGCACAAAGCAGAAAGGGATGAGACTATGGTCATTCAATTAATTTCATATTTTATTCTCATTCAATTGGATGGGGAAAGGAAAGAATCACGAGTTACAGAGTTGGATTGTACTGTTGCAGGTTGGGGTATCCTGGAAGGTTCATGTTCCAGGGTTCCCATCCGAGTGCCTGAGGATTTTCCATGAAGATCACAGGTGGAGGGACCCACAGCAACTCCTCAAAGGAAACAGAGGCACCTCAGTCCTCAGGCTGGTGTTCAAGAGGTAGCAAGTCAGCAGCAACATCTGTACAGAGAAGACCTGAGAGAGAGGGCACACAGAGAGCTCAGGACATGTCACCCACCTGAATCCTTGCCTATGACATTGCCTATGAATGGCCCTGGGTTTGTGTCCATTCTTAACAAGTCTATGAGCAAAGTCCCTCAGGTCACTCTTTTGGGATTTAACTAATAGAAGAGATAGGAGAAAGAGGGACAGTTGGACCAAAAGAGGCCTGTCCTATATTGTATATAGAGGGACCTGTGGGCAGGATCCTGTCCTATCATTCCCTGCCCTGAGGATTAGGCCAGCTGATACAATTCACAAAAGGACCTTGAAGGTGAGTACAGAAAGAGACAAACCTGAGGGGTCATGGTCTTCCTGTCTGTATCCCAGGATTCTGTGCAGGGCTTCTCTTGTAGGTCTCTTGTAGGCCTCACAGATAGTCCAGTACAGATCCTGCAAACTTGTCAGCATGTGGGAACATGTTTTCCAGCTCTTCTTTATGCCTCTCTGATTAAGACGCTGGGAAATTGCTTTTGATATTACATGATTATTCTTCACTCATGTTCAAGAAATTCCCATTCTTGCAGGAAACTCTGGATTTCTTGGTTGTTCCACGGTTTAATTGAGTGTACTGCAAGGAATAGAAGAATGTGGGTGTACTTTGGCATCACTCACGTGCACATATTAGGGGGTCTCAGAGGCCCTTTCTCTATAGTGGCAGGCCCAAACATGGTTTTATTTCAATTAGTAGAATATGATAAAAATCTTTAATGATGAGAAGTCCTGGATGCAGCATCTGCTTTAGTCCCAATGTCCAAAATATATAGTCATTGGGACAAGTCGGGAAAACATGGGAAAGTATATATGATGTTCAAGTTTCATAAAATAAATTTCAGAGAATAGAATAGATAGGGCCTTGATGGTACATTTGCTGCTGGTAAAGGTTCCCCTGATGTGGGACTACTCTCTCCCACTTCCAGGTGTCCAGGGCTGTGGGCAAGGATAGAGATCCCAGAATGCTGAGGACAGCCCTGTCATCCCCAGAGCTATCCCCTCCTAGGGGACTAGGCTGAGCACAGACTCAGAAAGATGAAGATGGGATAGAACATTTTTTTTTCTACCCAAATATGACACAGAACATTATACCTGAGAGCTTTCCTGGTTTCTTGTTTTCTTTTCCCTTCTTTAGCACCTGGGTATTTCTGGAAATTTTATCCTATGGCACGATTTTCTAATTAAAAGAATGAAAAGATCAAAGTTTTATTTTTATAATAGGAATGTCTTAATGACTTACCTGAATCAGCCAATCAGAGCACTGGAAATAGTTTTCTCTTAAGAATAATCTGGAAACACATGTATATCTTAAAATAATGGAGGACCTCAGTTACAAACACAAACCCGCCTAGCTCCCAGGCTGGAGAGCAAAGAGAAAAAACTCCAGTGTTGCTGGTGCTTGGAGATGAGAACATGGGAGAGTGAAGTGTTCTAGATATCACGGGGACAAGTACAGTACAAAGAAGCAGCATTGGGGTAAGGGTGGGGAGAAGGAAAGAGAAAGAGCTTTGTAGATATTCAGAAAAATCCCCTGGCCAAGTACAGGCCAGTGCATGAATGAGGGGAACTGGCCCTGGGATTGTGTCCATTCTCAACAAGTCTATGAGCAAAGACTTTCTATGGTAAGATCCAGCAGAAAGGAACAGTCTGGAATATTCCTTGTGTCACTCAGGCCCTGGAAGAATATGTCACCAACTGCCAGAGTGAAAGAAAAAAAAAAAAAACCATAATCCAAAGGGCTTTGAAGATAGTGCAAAAGGGTATTGCCTAAGGGGTTGGTTCAAATTATGCATACTAAAGTTTGTTCCGATGTCAATTAACAAAGATTCAGCACGATTTTCCAAAGCATCAATTCATTTACAAGTAAAAACACATCACAAAATACTGTAAAACCCAACATTAGTCAAGTGAACACAAAATACCAAGCCCCCAATAATGTAAAATGCCCAATATGGACCTCCTAAGTAAAATTATTAGGCACGCAACAAAAAAATATGATTCACTGTTGTAAAATCAATTAAGAGACCCAGAAAAAGACACAGATGATGGGATTTTAGAAAGACTTTAAAGTAGCTGTTATATATTTCCCATGGCCAAACATGTAGAGGAAGCAGAAGCAAAAGAGGTTACAAATAGGAAGACAAAGAACCTAAGTAGAACTTTTGAGGATGAACTATCAAACAGATTTAACAATCCCATTAAAACCAGAAATTTGCCAGGAGAGGTGGTGGTGTGGGGCTGTAATCCCAGCTACATGGAAGGGTGAGGCAAGAAGATCACAAGTCTGAAGTCAGCCTTAGGAACTTCATGAGACCCTGTCTCAAAATAAAAAATAAAATCCCAGATACTCCTGGGGCGGAGGCAGGAGGATTTCAAGTTCAAGGCTGACCTGGGCAACTTCTCGAGACCCTGTATCCATATAAAAATAAAAAAAGGACTGGGCAGGCAGCTTAGTGGCAGAGTGCATAACTGTATTTAGTCTCCAGCACCACAATAAATAAAGTCAATAAGGTAAAAATCAAACTGAGAATTTGTGAAGGGATAAACTGTAAAGAAGTTGAGAGGCAGCATAGAACAGCTGTTAAGGTCATAAACTCAATAGGCAGCATGTAAGGTTTTCCCAGCTCTGAAAATTGCAGGCATGGGTCCTTCAGACAAGGTAGTTAGCCAGGTCTGTGCCTCAGTTTCCGTTGCTGTAAAACGAGTATAGTAATAACACCTTCCATCAGGTTCACTTGGAGGATCCAGTGAGTTAATATTTGTAGAGAGGTGCACAGGGTACACATGTTAGTGGTTGGAAAAGTTCTTGTGAGATAAAAAAATACAATCCAGCCATCCTCCCATAGAACATAGGAACTAGGTTCCCCCCAACTTACCTCCATTTTTATTCTGGAGTTTCCTCCTGGGATTCTTTTCACTGTAGTCGCTGAGCCTGTTGAGAGGTCTGCAGAGAATTTGCACTTACTCTGCCCTAATGGAAACCAGGTGAGTCAGGAGGTGCTTGAGTGTAGTGTTCACTCCTCTCTGTTTCTGTACTCAGTATAGATCTGGCCACATTTATATGTCTTGGATGTGATTGAGCCAGACCCATCCTACAGAGTCTCTAAGGACTAATTAAAGGCAAACCAATCTTGTAATTTTATCACATCTGCAAAATCCCTTCACCTGAAGTAAAATTTGATGGAAAACTGTTTTCTTTCAATCCTTTGCTTTGCACTTTAAAAATATTTTTTTTTCGTTTTAGTTACACAATAATTGGACATATTTATGGGGTACACTGTCATATTTCAATATATGTATACAATATGTAATGGTGAAATAAAGGTAATTAGCATTTCCATCTCCTTATAATTTCTTAATGTTTGGAGACTTTGAGCTCCTCTCTTCTAGTTCTATAGAACTATAGTGAACTATAGTTTCTATTGCCACTACATTGGTATCTCTATCCAACTTTCCTCTATCTCACCTCTTGCCACTCCCCTTCTTACCTTTCAATAATTACTATTCTACTCTCTTCTACTTTGAGATCAATTGTTTTAGCTCCCACATATGAGAGGGAAGATGTGGTATCTGTTTCTGGCTTATTTCACTGACCATAAACAGAGACCAACATGGTAGCAGTGATTCTGAGGATCTTTGAGCTCTATGTTCCAAAATGTAAAGGGAGGTTGATACATTTCTACATATGAACCCTCCTCCTATTCTCATGAGATAGAGTTAAAGGACCAGCAATGCCGTGTGAATTTGGCATCAGAATTGGGGAGGGTAGTTTGCATGGAGAGTCAGGGAAGAGACCAGGCTTTCGCTGGCTGAGTTGCTCATGGATGGCTGTAATGGCTCTGCAAGAGACTCAATTTGACAGTAATGTTAAAAGATGAGAGAGGAAAAGGAGACCAAAACCTTTCTCCTAACAAGAGGATAAACTTGAGCTATGCATACGTCAAAGGAGGAAGTGGAGTGGGAAATTTGAGTTAACTTGCAAGAAGTGATGGTGGGGGTGTTGTAGGGACAAACGAGGCAAGGCACCGAAGATAGCAGGAAACAGTTTTATTTGGCTGCAGCCAGGTTCAGAGGGTATAGCCTTTGCTGTAATCAATCAATCCCCTGAACCCCAAGTTCAGGGAGTTTCAGAGTTTTATACCCAGCATGTAAGGGGAGGGGCTCAGAAGTTCACAGTCTGCAGAAGTTCACATAAAAGCAGGTTTTTCTTTCACTGTTCTGGGCAAGTTAACTCTTCAAGGACAACACCTGAGAAGGGGAGAGCTTCTTCTTTCCATTCTATTCTCCCCCTGCCAGCTGTTACCATGGAGCCCATTTGTAACTTATCTTAAAAATGTAGACATCTCTGTGAAGCCCAGCTCAAGGCCAGAGGCCTTGTTTGCACATTTCTTCAAAGTACTATACTGGATACATTTGTGAAAAACTAGTAAGGGCGTGTCCAGCACCTGGAGTGCTGGTATCTTCCTGGCCAGTGGCTAAGTAAACAGGGCGACACAAAAATAGGAAGTTTATCTACATTGGACTCTTTCGCAGAGACTCTTTTCCTGACAGCCCCCAAATCAGCCATGGTGAAGAGGACTTTTCTGTGGAGAAAGGGGGTGCCCACTTCAGGGGCAGAGAAGGGTAGGATTGAATACCTGGGGTAACCAAACTGTCAAGGACACAATTCATGTATTCTTTTCCTGGTTTTTGGATCTCAGAAGTAGTCCAGGATTATGGACACCACTCAGAATAATCTGCAGTCTTGAGGCCCATTTGTTTCACTCTACCCAATCCTTCAGAATTATGGCCTTTATCTCATGCTGCAGTCTGAGAAGACAGGGAAGGAGACTGTACAGTGAGTGGTCGCTTCTTAAATTAGAACATACTCAATGTGTTGTGGCTTAGGAGTAATCCTTGGTATCAGTTTCTCTTAATTTCTATAGATTTCAGGCCTCCATTTCCTCATTTCCATATGGTCGGGAAAACCTGGAACTATTCTCTGTGCTTTCCATTTTAGGCCTGTATGATACATTCCCACGCTGCCTAAAAGGACCATCTGAGACAAAAATCTGATCAATTTATTACTTCCTCTCCCTCAAGTGCAAATATACACCTAGTCTTCCTCTCCAGGGTAGAGCCCTTTGTTTATTTGCAAATACAAGTTTCAGGACACCCTCCACTGCACATCCAGCAAGAGCCTCGATTCCCAATCTACCTCCTTTCTGTGCCTCTGTCTTGGTGTAAATGGCAACTGCACCCAGGATGTCCAGTAACCATTTCTTCTCAAGCAGAAACTGTTGATATCCTATCTTCTAAACATATGTGGCATTAATTGGCTTTTTACTTATGCTGGAATTGAAATGGACCAAGTGTGGGCCATAGTCACAGAGGCTGGGGATGCAATTTAGTAGTAGAGTGCTTGCCTAGCATGCATTTGGCCCTGAGTTCAATCCCTAGAAGCAAAAAGGGGATGTGTGTGGGGGAGGCAACTTCAGCCAAGGATTATTGTCATGGACAGTGATCAAAACATCTAATAAGGGGCACTGTTTATATTGTTTCTGCATGCAGCCATCCTGTACTTGTGACTTTTCAGGGCACTCTTCATTCCACGTGTACTTAGAACTTAAGATCAAATCAATTTTTCTGTCAACGTCCAGGCTCCACCCATACTTAATGGCTCTCATTGTTAAATACATTAGGCACAGTTTTCCCTTGGGCCTTTTGCTTCTTCTGTTAGTTGCTTTGCTCCCATAACCATCATCAAGCTGGCACATACCACTTACTCAGGTCTTGATCATGCTGTGCATGCCTGTAGGCCTTCTTACATGGAGACATTCTTCATAAATGCTGCTTTGACATTCTGTCCTCATCTCTATCAACACTCCACGTCAAAATAACTCCTGGATCAAGTCTACCTCTCCCACTGATGTATAAGTTCAGGGAAACCCATAGATCCTGTCTGCAGGAGAATACAACAGTGGAACAGCTGTCCAGCCCCGATTCTACAATGGAATCAGCTGGAAGGCTTTTCAAAGGCTAGTCACAGTGTTGAGAGGGGGCAAAATTGTGACGTATGCAGTCGAGGGGGAGAAATAAAGAACGTCCATGGGCTTCTACCCTTTTCAATGCTTTATTCACTCAAATTACTCAATACATTTTCACTCTATAGGTTCTTAATCAAGAAAATGACAATCCTTAATGCTAGGCACTACAATAGACATAATCAATTAACAGCAAACAATTCTAGATTAATTAGTTCACTGCAAACAATTCTAGATAATTCTAAGCACTGCAAATACACTTAATCATGACAGGCTAATGACAGACATTCCCTCTGCATGCTAAGTTCAAATGTCTTAAGCCTTAAGCTTTACATCCAGCAAATGCACACTCTGCAGTGATCAGATCCAGAACCAAGGCAAGCTTCTCCTGGTGTGGAGTGGACTGCAGGTTGAAGAGAGGGTTGTATGGAGAAGTTGTGGCCTCACCAGGGTCCAGACAGGGCAGAAGAGTTTGAGGGCGGGGAGGATCATGCAGAGGATCAGGAAAAGAATGACAAGAGATGGGATGTCAGTCCAGGTCCTCATCAGGCCCTTCAGCTCGAGTGCATCCTTGTTTCAGCTGGCAGAATCCGTTTTCATTAGTTCTATTATTTACACTAAATTTTGGGACTTTTGACCCCCCTTTCAATCTTATCAGTTACCACTGGATTTCTCCATGACATCATTTATCTTGGGGTCAGAAACAGCTGTGTTGTAGGGACAGATGAGGCAAGGCACCGAAGATAGCAGGAAACAGTTTTATTTGGCTGCATCCAGGTTCAGAGGGCACAGCTTTTGCTGTAATCAATCAATGCCCTGAACCCCAAGTTCAGGTAGGTTCAGAGTTTTATACCCAACATGTAAGGGGAAGGGCTGAGAAGTTCCCAATCTGCAGAAGTTCACATAAAAGCAGCCTTTTCTTTCACTTTTCTGGATAAGTTAACCCTTCAAGGGCAACACCTGAGAAGGGGAGAGCTGCTTCTCCCCTTTCTTTATCCCCACCCCTGGCCCCAGCTGTTACCAATGGAGCCCAGTTGGTAACTTCTCTTATCTTAAAAATGTAGACATCTCTGTGAAGCCTCAGCTCAAGGCCAGAGGCCTTGTTTATGCATTTCTACAAACCACTATACTGAAAAACTAGTGAAAAACTAGTAAGGGGTGTCCAGCTCCTAGAGTGCTGATTTCTTCTCAGCCAGTGGCCAAGTAAAACAGGGCAACACAAAAATTGGAAGTTTATCTACATTGAACTCTTTTGTAGAGACTCTTTTGCTGACTGTCCCAAAATTAGCCATAGTGAAGATTTCTGGAGAAGCTCAGTTACAACTTTTCTGTGGAGAAAGGGGATGCCACTACAGCTGGTTGGTGGTCTCCACCCTGATCTTCAGGCCTTTTCCTCTTATCAGGCGAGGTCAGCCTGCCAGAGGCTTCACTTTCTTAGGGTGGGGGAAGTGACTTGTTTATGTCTGAGGCCATACTGGAGGCATCTGTTGGGTGTGCCTACTGAGGCTTCAGGTTTCAAACTGGAGTTTTTAAAATGGAGTTGCTTGGGCTCAGACCTAAGGCCATCCTTACACCCAGTCATTCAGCTCTAACTAGTCAGGAAAGGGGGACTCAGTGGTTAGGTAGTTATGGATGTTTAAAGTTTCTTGGATGCTTTTTTTGTGGGGGCGGGTGCTGAGGATTGAATCCAGGCACTGTACCACTGAGTGATATACTTGTCTGCTTGTCTGATTCTAACATAAGCCTGGGTTGAGATCTCTTGCTTTAGAGGCACATTATGTCAGAGTGCAGAGGTGGTCTTGGTATTTCCCCAGCCTATTATGGCACCAGGATGTGGGAATATAGAGTAGATTAGAGTTACCCAGGCTTTGGATTAGAACTATCTGGGGAACACTTCACCATCCTGGGATTACTTTCAGAGATTCTGATGTGATCATCTAGGCTGAGATTCCAGAATCATAAATTCTCTAGGTCCTAGGTAGTTCCAATGTACCATCAGTACATTTCAGCTACCCACCCCCCCCCCGGTGCTGGGGATGGAACCCAGAAGTATTCGACCACTGAACTATGTCCCTTGTTTTTCATTTTGAGACAGGGTCTCACTCACAATGTGAGACCCTGGCCTAGAACTTGTGATCCTCCTGTCTCAGCCTCCAGAGTAGCTGGAAGTGCATGCCACCATGACTGGTGAGGTTCAGTTTTAAGAGATTCAATGACCATGGGTCTTTTTCATTTCTAATAATAGACAAAACTGCATAATTGCTGGAGTCAGGGGCAGAGGACTAGGTCCTGATCTCTAAAGAGTAATGTTTTGAGATTTATTTTGAGGGGGCAAGTGAGTTTAAAGGAAATGGTTTCCATAGTCTTTGTTTTTGTTGTGTGGTGCTGGCTAATAGACCCAGGGCTCCTGCACATGATAAGAAAGCCCACTACCACTGAGTCACATTCTCAGAAGTTTTCACATTTTTAAGCCTACTTGTCTTTTTGGGGTTGAGAAAAAAAAAATGAGTGTTCTGTTTTAAACCTTTAGAAAAAAATTCTAATTTATGGGAAATTGACTCACTATTTCAGTGTATAGCTGAGATAATAATTTATTTTATAGTTAAAATAGCTAATAGAGTGGATTTTGAATATTCCCAGCACAAAGAAATGATAAATGTTTGAGATGATGGATATGCTGATTACTCTGATTTGATCATCACACATTGTATACATGTATTGAATCATCACACTGTGTGCCATTAATATGTATAATTATTGTTAATTAAAAATAAAAAGGTTTATAAGGTGTGGTGGCACACGCCTTTAATTCCAGCAGCTTGGGAGGCTGAGGCAGGAGGATCACAAGTTCAAAGCCAGCCTCAGCATCTGAGCAAGGCCCTAAGCAACTCATTGAGACCCTGTCTCTAAATAAAATATTAAAAATGACTGGGGATGTGGCTCAGTGGCTGAGCACCCCTGGTTCAATGCCTGATACAGAAAAATAATAATTAAAAATTAAATTATTATTATATGAGGCTGAATTTTTGAAATAATAAGGGCATTGGCGTAGAATACTGGGGAGAAAAATAGTGGGAGTAATGAAAGTGTAAGGTGATACTGATATTCTGATGCCAAAGAAGGTCTCTATAGGTTAGAAATAAGTGGGTGAGCCAGAGGTATTTGCCAACGAAGTATTTTATTTGTAAATAAAAGTGTAGTCTTTTCAGGTTCCCCAGTAACAAAAGAGAGACTAAATGTTATGTAACAAAGGAGATTGGAACAAATAAGAAAGAAATGTTGGGAGAGACTCCATGATTTCTCTTACCTAAGTGGTGCCAGGAGAATCTGAAATAGCAGGTAAGAAGCTGGAGAGAATCATCAAGGAGACAAAAGCACACAGCAATTCCCTCCGCACAGACAAGGCTGTCCCTTACCATGCTGAAGGCGAGGGACAGAGGAGACACATTCCATGAGGACATCATGTTCTGATCTCTGAATTTCAGCCTTAATGGAGAGGCTGTGTCCACTCTGCATAAGGCCAGGACAAGGTCCCTCAGGGCCACTACGTTGTCCCTCAGTTATGAGGAGCAAGCAGAGTCATGGAGCACATTCATATGACACCTTCATTGTGCTGATGTGCAGAGGGAACCTAAGGGCAAGGGTCTGCATAATTTAAAGGGTCAGACTTTCTAAAGACATCTTCTAACAGCTTTGGACTAGAATACTAAGGAGCCTAAGGAGATATGGTTCTACCAGTGATAGCCCAGGGCTCTCCCATCGTTGTCCCTCTCTGAAGGTGGGGCCAGGTCTGTTGTTTCCAAGCCCAATGGTGCAGTGTAAGTCTGTAAAGGAGAGTGGATTTCATCATGTTTTAGAGCAGCTAAGAGAGGAAACTTCTTTGGCCAGGGAGGACGGTGCTGGGGATTGAACCCAGGGCCTTGTGACTGCTAGGCAAGCACTCTACCACTGAGGTATGCTCCCACCCTTAGAGCAAACTTAAACAGATAGAAAAATCACCAATTTTTAAAAAATATTTAATTTATTTTAATTATTTACTTTCTTTTAAACAACATCAAATAATATTCATTAAATCTATACAACCAAAATTATGGAATTCAAGATCTGGAAGGAATGGAGAGAAAACTAGAGAAAGCAATTGAGGATTAATTGGTGTCACAACCAAAATGCTTGTGTCCTCCCCAAATCTGTACATTGACACCTTACCCACTATTGTGATGGTAATAGTAATCACAATCTTGGAAGTAATCAAGACAGGGTAAGAGCTGGGTGCAGTGGCACATGCCTATAATTCCATCTACCGGGCAGAGGTCGGGTAGGGGTGGTGGTGTTTGTAAGTTCAAGGCCAGCCTTAGCAACTTAGTGAGACCCTATCTCAAAATATAGGCTGCCCCTGGGTTCAATCCTGACTCCTGAGGGGAAAAAAAGACTACAGACGGTCATTTCAGTCATTTCTAGTTTTGAAGTAATGGGATTAACGTTCTTGTTAGAGTCCAAACACCTTGCCCTGTGATCTTGGGTACATCCTTTGTTATCTCTCAGTACTGGTATCATGTATCATCCCCCCCCACCCAAAGGAAGAGAATTTAAATAACACCCACCTGATTGAATCAGACCCACCCTGGACATACACTTGTGTGTTGATTGACTTAAGAATTTGAGACTTTGATTGCTTCTACTGAATCATTTTGAGTAGAAACAAAATGTTGGTATTTTTTGGAACTGGGATTGGACCCAGGGGTGCTGAATCAATGAGCAACATCCCCAGCCTTTTTTACTTTTAATTTTGAGAGGTCTTGGTAAATTGCTTAGGGCCTACCTAAATTGCTGAGGCTGCCCTGGAATTTGCAGTCCTCCTGCCTCAGCCTCAAGAGTCACTGAGGTTACAGGCATGTACCATCACACCCAGCTAAATTAATGTTGATTGGATATCTGAAATAAGGTGAGTCTGATCTCAACTACAGCAGGCATTCTTTTTTTTTTTCTTATATACATGACAATAGTGGAGTGTATTACATTTATAATTATCCATTCACAGCACAATTTTTTGTAACCCTGTATATAAAAGTATGTTCACACCAAATTATGCCATTATTCATGAGCTCTCTTATTTATTTATTTATTTATTTTTTTTGTGTACAATTCTTGCAGGCATTCTAAAGGATTCTTTGTCCCATGTGTCCAACAGGGATACTGATAAACCCACCCTAATTCCCTCTTAAGATTAGGAGCCATCTCATCACAAAGGTATGAAAAGTTAATTTCGACTGTACTATAAATTACTGTGATTTCTGAACTTGCTTGGAATGCCTGCCCATGCCTTGAACTCACCCATGCCTGGCTTTCCCTGACCAGATAACAACTCTCTCTGAAACTTTAGTGGTGCCTCATAAATTCTGGCTTTCCCTGGCCAGATAAAGACCCTCTCTGAAACTCCAGTGGTGCCTCATAAATTCTGATGTTGGGATCTAAATTTACTCCCTAATTGCTGGATCACTAACCAACTACCTGCCTTTGTGTAATGCTTGTCAAAATCCTGTTATCGGTAAGTTCTCAAGACACCTGCCCTTTTTGCAACTTTCTGTGCTATAAAGCTGTGCTCCTAGAGAGCTGCGGTGCTCTTCTCTTCCCATGGGTTTCAGGAGAGACAGCCCCGGCTGGTCGGAATTAATAGCTTGCTTTAATTTGATTTAAATTGGAGTCAGTGGTCTTTCCTTTGCATCGTGGTTTAACAATACCCCACTACCTCTTAAGAGAAGTGGGGATCAAAGTTCAAATTGTCTTTAAATCCAGGACCTGGTTTAGAGTCCGGAGAAGTCAACCACTGCTGCTTCAGACCCATAGGGAGTGGGGTCAGTAAGAAGGACAGGAAACAAGTGTGGGGATGACTATGGAAGACCCAAGATTCCCAGGACCCCTCCTAGTCTTCGGCATCCTCAATATGGTTCATCTGTGGCAGAGGGTGGAAGGGCCTGGCCTATATGGTGTTGGGAAGTGGGGGCTTCTGGGTGCACAGGGAAGAGACGACGAGAACAGACTCATCAGAACTGGGTTAGGTCACCTGGAATCTCTCTCTGGGCCAAATTCACCCCAAACAGGGTCAGCAGCTGAGTCCCTCAAGACCATTGATCTGCACGTGGCCAGTGGAGGAGCAGTGTTCAGTTCTTTCCATTTTTGTGAAGAAAGGACCATGGGTCTGTCCCCCAATTTTCTACCCTGTTCAGGGCACAGTATGCTTCGCAGGGCCAGCTGATGTAGTTACTTAAGGGCCATGAAGGTGTTATGCTCGAATTCGGGACCCCTAAAAGACCACCAGAGGCCAAGATCGGTGTAAGCAGCAAAGAGGCATTTATTGTAAGCTAACTCAGTCCTCTGCGCACACAGCAACTGGTGACGCTGAGAGGCCAGGAGCCCAGGGTTTGCAGCAGTTTTATACACTCTTTGGGGAAGGCAGAGACTTCACATACATCACAGCATCTCTTAGCAAATCATCATACACGGCAGGAAAATCATAAAACAACTCTAAAACATGATTAGCACATTCACTGGTGGGAACAAGTTGGGTAGGGGTGATTGGTTAGTACAAGAGGGGGATTCGTTTGAACTGAGGGTTTAATCCATGAGGGGTGTACGTGCTGAACTACATGGTTTCCCAACATGTTATCAACCACCATGAAGTACTGGGAGGGTCATCTGGCATCCCAGGTATTTCCCTGTCTCATGCTGATTGGTGGCTCCTAGGGGGTTGCTATGGGTCTCCACCTAGCCTGACTGAGTCAGGGACACCTGGCGCAGCAGATCTCCCCTGTTATTTGTAGATAAACCACTTAGCAGGGTGGGAATGTGCCTAGGAGCGCTCTGTGGGTCTTTCCAAGGACAAAGGTCATGTCCCTTCCTTGGACAGGCTTTGCTCTGAGGTAGAGGCTGGTTTTCAAAGGAAGTCATGGAAGAGACGTGCCTGGGAAGACATGTTCCTCCTAGTCCAGGCCAGGGTCCACTGCAAAGCTTCTCCAGAAAGACAAGGTCAGGACTAACTCTGGGGCCTCTGGCTGGCCTCATGACTACTCCCGTGGAAGTCCTTACAGGCTTCTCAGCATCTGGACACCTTGTTGAAGCTTTTTTTATCTTGTTGAAAATTGACCTATTTTAGTTATTAAAAAATATACCACAACATCAATTTTCCTTTCCCTTTTACAGTTCTGTTACATTCAAACGTTCTAAAACAAGATAGTTCCTTGCCCAGACTCAAGTAATTATGAGATGCTGAAGACACCCAACAGTAAAAATAGAAGATAAAAGTTCCAACTCTAACCCCAAGACTTCTATTCAAACACAATGCAGTGCTTTTTATTTCTGTTTGTTATAATATAGTACTAGGATGTTCTTTTAAATATTTTCATCCCAACGCTGGGCATGATTATGCATGCTTGTAATCCCAGCTACTCAGGAGGCTAAGGCAGGAGGATTGCAAGTTTGAGGCCAGCTTCAGCAACTTAGTGAGACCCTGTCTCAAATTAAAAAGGGCTGGGGATATAGCTCAGTGGTAGAGGGCCCCTGGGTTCAATTTCCAGTACTGGGGGAAAAAGTTTCATCCCAAACACCAGATTTCTTCAATTACATACAACTCCAACTGATAGAAATAGAAAGCAATTTCTGTCTTTTGGTAATGACATAAAGAAATAAAACTATCCATTAGATTCCTTTAGTAATGAATGAGGGAAAAAAGAGGAAAGGAAAGAACTGGGCTGATTTGGGTGAGTGGTTTCTATTTGTTTTTCTGAGGATATGACTTTAAGAGTTAAGACACACTTTTGTGCCACTACCATAATTAGTATGGGCCATCTTTAATTTTAGGTGATAAAATGAGATATACTCAATGAACATAAAAATGGTAATTTTCTCCTTGCAGGTTGATTCTCCCCACCAAAAAATGACAAATACAAATTGAACATAGAATTGGGATGGTGATTCTGCTGGACATTCCATTTTGGTAGCTGCTTGTTTCCCATAGAAGTAAGAGGAACAGGCACTAGGTTTTCTTAGGAATGTAACGGCATAACCAGCAGACTTCATGGCAGCTTATCTGTGGTACTGATCCTTGGAATACACACAGGAAAGACTGGCTGTTGTTCTCTGACTGCCCATATTTGCACATTCGATGACAATGTAAAATACCCAGACAAGAAAGCAAGAAAGAAACATGTTTCTTCCAAGATCAGCTGCTGGAATTTTTTTTTTTTTTTTGGTACTAGAGATTGAATCCAGGGGCACTTTGCCATTGAGCCACATCCCCATCCCTTTATATTTTTCAGTTTGAGACAGAGGTTCATTTAGTTATATAGGGCCTTGCCAAATTGCTGAGGTTGGCCTTGAACTGGCAATCCTTCTGCTAAGACACAGGATTCCAGACATGTAAGACCATGCTTGCCTCAGCTATTGGTTTCTCGGAGACCCTTTCTTCCACAGAACCCCAGGGTGGTGATACTGTGCTGCTGTGTCTTTTGGCATGAGCTTCCATCCTCAGTGGGTCCTGAGAAAGATAGTGGATTGATCCTGGAGCCCTCATGGAAGGACAGGGTGCTCTCACTGAGTGGAACATGGTGACCCACACACTGGGAGTGGCAGTGAGGTAATGGTTGCTACAGCTGGGGGACTACATGGGAAGAGGTAGTAGTTTCCAGAGGCCACTGCTGCCGCTGCTGTGGGAGGAGAAGAAATACACCTTGTCAGTCCTAGAACAGGCTCTAGCTTGATCCCCAAGACTATGATTCCATCCTTCTATTTTTTTTCCCTCTTTCCCATTTTGTTGGCCATTGACAATCAACTTATTAAAGAATTTTTTTTTTCCTGCAGCTGGGCCGGGCCAAACTGGATGAAAGTGACTGCTATCTGTGTATAATACGGATCATCCAGATCTCTCCAAATGACTTCTTAGATATGTCCCAATGATGGTATTACCCAGCACCAATATCCAGTATGGTGATGATCTTGTCCACTGAAGGGTTCAGGTAAAGTCTTGTTGCAGCCCACTTGAGAAGTTTATATGCTCCAGAGTCATTGATTCCATATTGGTCTTTAAAAGTATGACTAGCCCAGAGGTGGCTATCTGGATCTGTAGCTGCTCATGTCTGTATGGAATGCTCCTTTTCTCTCCTCCTTTACACTCTTCTTTCACCCAGAAGGAGCAAATGTGGGGCCAATTCCTTTTGAAGTAAGAATCGTTGGGGCAGCATGTCACTGATGGATATGGCTTTCCTCAGCATGCTGAGTGGCTGTGTTCCATCAGTTAGAAATCTCTTTTGCACTTAATTCTTGACATCTGACTTTGGTGTGTCATCCCTCAAGTCTCTCATCATGTACCTGGATGGATAGGGCATACTGTAGATCTGAGAGGCAGGTCTACTAGGCATCCTTCAGTTTACTTCAGGTTTGGCTTACTTCAGTTTTCTTAAAACACATCTGGACCCTGGAACATACCAATAAAATATTGTGAATTACTTGGCACAAACTTCAAATTCCTTCCCATTTTTTTTTCTGGTCATTGGTATATATGGGTTTTCTCCAAGACACATCTGGCACAGAATGGGGGAAAGTCTACATTTCCTCCTAGTTTGGCCTGAAGCAGGTGTTGGAACCAGTCAGGGAGCCATCTGGAGAGCTTTTGGAGGCAGTAGTAGCATCAGAAATAGGAACTGGACTCTCCTACTTCCAGTGCTCTGTTACTGAAGGAGGATGGAGGTGTTCCAAGAGAGTGGGACCTCAACTCCGGACAAGTGGGGGTCCTTGACAAGCATCACAGAAAGGAATTTAAGGACACATCAGTTAGAGGCAGAGACAGATTTATTTAGAAAGGCAGAGACACATTAAGGGTGAATGTGGGAAGAGTGAGAAGTACTCTTGGTCTGGATGTTAATATTTGTAGAAGGGATAGTAGCCCATGGGGCTCTGCTAGAAGTGGATTTAGGGCAAAGTGATGAACTTTGGGGCCAGTTTTCCTAGTGCTTACATCATGTGACTTTTGGCCAGCAAGGACACAGCCAAGGTTGCTGGTTGAATTGCCTATTCTGCATTCCAACAGTTCAAAAATTTTCTGCATTCCTATGATTCATGAGCACTTTTCTTTTGAGACTCAGTATGTCTTTTCTTTCTGTAATTTCAAATTCCTATCTCAGTTCAATTCTGAATGTTATCTTTATTATGTAGGTTTTAGGGAAGGGGTCATCTGTGCAAAGAACTGTGATAAAGCCTTGTCTTTTCAATGGAATCAGGATCAGGGTTCTGAGAATCTATCTCCAAGTGACCCCCTGCCCCAGAGCCTGGCAGAGCCCTATCCATGGGCTTGAATTTCAAACATGAACTCTGAGGGTACCAACCCCCTCAAAGATTTTTTTTTTCCTTAGTGGGTGCTGGTAAATGGGGTCCCTAATGGGAGAGTCAGGAAATTAGATTCTCACAGAGCTCATCATCTCTCTGGGAAAACAATATTGGGCAAAGGACTGAAATTCTCATTATTTTGACTTTTCTTAGACCTTATTAGAAAAGTGAAAAATAAGGTGATAGGTGTGTCTACGTAACTGACAATACAAATTGTGCAAGAGGGAATCTTATGAAAATAGGATCTGCACAGAGAAATTCATTGCTACTGAAAAATATCCTCTTGGAAATGTACAGTTATGTAACAGAGACAGAGACTCTGCCATGTATTTGTGTTATTATGATCAAAGAGACTGAAAGTAGAAGCTTCCACTGAAATGTTGTCAACCGAAAAGGGAGGCCCAAGCAATGTTAAAAAAAAAAAAAAAAAAAGGACCGCTAATTAAAAAAGGTGAAGGCAGGATTCAAAGGTCAGCTGTCATCCCTGAGTCTAAAAGGTGTCCCATGTTAGTCAATGAGCCTCCAAGCACTAAGAATGAAGAAGGGAGCAGGGAGAAAAGGACTGCAGACCCCGTTACCCAGGAAGGTGAGCATCCCTCCTGCCTTCTTTTGTTTAAATGTGTTTCCCCAAAAGCCTGTGTTGCAAACTTAATCCCTAATACAGGAGTGTTGGGAGGTGGGACCTAATGAAGGAAACAGACCTCTTTGGCAGTGGGCCTTCTGGACATTCTGCCATAGTTTCTTGCTCAGGAAATGCTGTTCCACCAGAAATGCATTTGCCAACTCTGTTCCTCTGACAGACAGAGCCCCAGATTATCACTCACTCCCAGTGGGTCTTCCTGACTTGGCTTTGTCACCTGGGAACAATCCAACAATCTTAGCTGGATTCTGGAGGTAGGTGGGGTTAGAGATGTTGTTCACTTTGTGGTCATCATGGGGATATGCACCATGGTGTTCCATTCAGACTTCTGGTGTGCTGTACAGAGTTGTCCCTAGTGTCTTGTGGCAGATGGAGAACTGGAAATGTTTGATGGTTTGTGCATGAGGTTCCATTCTGGATACTCCTGGTGAATGGACAGGAACTCCAATGGGACTGTGTCTCAAGTCCCTGGTGTGCCTAGAGCACTGGGCTGTTCTTCAGAATATAGCTTAGGAAGGCTTGGGAACATTTGGGTACCTAGAGCCCTGATCCCTGTCAGACATAGACTCAAGAGAAAAAGGGTCACTTGAGGTGGGGATCTGGAAATACAGAGAAAAAAAAAATACACTGAATCTCAAAAGAGAAGTGCCCATGAATCACGAGAAGGCAAAACAATCAACCTGTAAGCAAATAAGCATTTGTCCTTGTCCACAAACAGTACTAGGATGTGCAGACAACGTGCATGTGCAGGAAAAGCTGGCACGAGATTATCTAACTTCACCCTGACTTCACCTCTAGCCCACCTCCTAATTACTGTCCCTTTATAAATATGAACACCCCAGACTAAGGAGCTACTGCTTACCCTCAAGACAGCCCACATCCTCCCTTGAATGTGTCTCTTCCTTCCTAAATAATTTTTTGTCTTTTCCTCTAGCTGACGTGTCCTTAAATTCCTTTCTGTGATGTTTGTCAAGGACCCCACTCATCCTGAGTTGAGGACGCCCTCTCTGGGAACGCCTTGTATCTTTTTTGGGGACATTCTAGGCCTGAAACTGAGTCACAAAATAGTAATTTCCTTATTTCTAAAAAAATCCTCAAAATTTATAGGATACAGGCACAGAACCCTAGGACCTGAACTAAAATGACCTTGAGGGCCTGGCAAAGTTCCTGATTAGTTGAACTTGAGAAAAAAGAACAGGGCCTGTGGACCTAAGAGGTAAGGGGTGCCATTAACAGTTGTAGGATGGACCAGAATTATCCATCAGTTCTACCTGGACCCACCTGCTGGTTGCATGCTACTCCACCAAGACTCCTGGTAATGACCAATCAGCTCCCTAGTTCCCCTTCCCTGGGGCTATTGGTTGATCAGGAATAAGGATTTGGATGTTGTTACTGTTATCCTTCAATGACACTCTTCTTTCAAGAACCAGTGTTAACAGTGTTGACTTCTTTGTGCATTGGGCAGCAAGCCCTTGCTTGGTAGCAGGCCTATGTGAGTACTCAAATCATGGCCAAATACACGCCAGCCCATGCCTGCATATGACTGATCTGCCTTCAGAAGGTCCTTACCCACATTGTGCTGTTGGGATTTCATGCACAAACTTGGTCTCCTCCATAATTCGTTTTTTTTTTTTTTGTGCTGGGGATTGAACCCATCTCTACATGTGGTCCCCATACTTCCTAGTCTCACTTTACCACTGAGCTACATCTCATTCCTTTTATTATTTTGAGACAGGGTCTCATGCAGTTATTTAGGGCCTTGCTAAGTTTCTGAGGCTGGCCTCAAATTTGCAATCCTCCTGCCTCAGCCTCTCCAGTTGCTGAGATTACAGGCATGTGACATCTTGCCTGGCTTTGCCTCTGCCTCTGGAGCTCAGTGACTCCTCCTGAATTAATTTTACAGATAGGCCCTAGTGAATGGGGGCCCTCTAGTGGCCTAGTAGCCAACTATTTTCTCACAGAACTCTCAACTCCCTGGAAGTACAAGTCCCATCATTTTGTCATATTTGATTATGTATAAACAGTGAAAAATATGTGTTTTATCCTTTTTTATTTTTTGGTACCAGAAATTGATCCAAGAGGCACTTTGCAACTGAGCCATATCCCCATCCCCTTTTAAAATTTTTATTTTGAGACAGGGTCTCACTAAGCTGTTGAACTTGGGATCCTCCTGCCTCAGCCTCCCAAGCTCCCCAACATCACAGATCACCGGTATGTGCCACTGCACCCAGCAAAAATATGTTTTTAAGTAATAAAAATTTGAGAGAAAGGCTTGTGAAAATGGGTTCTGTGAGAGAAATCAATTCAATTTCATTTTTTTTCTCTAAAAATGTACACAAAGTGGTGTAAGAGACACAGCAGCTGCCATTTGTCTATTTTATTTAGGTAACTTTCAAGAGGAGTTAGGTAGTAGAAATTTTATCATTCACTGTCATTTCACAAGGGAGAAATGGATACTCAGTAATGTTAGATCAAAGCTAGAAGATGCTGAAGGCAGGATTTACAGCCTGTGGTCTCTGAAACTAAAAGTTGCTCCAAGATGGTAAATGATCCCCTGAGAACAAAGAATATATGACAGTGTGGAGAGAAAAGGATGGCAGATGCTGTGGTTTGAACATGTTCTCCAAAGTTCATGTGTTGAGAACTTAATTCTTAGTGCAACCATGTTGAGAGATGAGACCTTTAAGAGAAGACTAGGTCATGCAGAGAGCGGCCCTCACTAATGAGTTAATGTTGTTATCATTGCAGTGAGTTCATTATTTAGAGAGTAGCTTTATTATAAAGGTGAATTCAGCCATCTCTTCCTCTTTCTTGTGTGTTTTATTGCTATGTGATTCCTTCAGCCATGCTCTGACATGGCAAGAAGGCCATCTCTGCATGTGGTCCCCATACTTCCTAGTCCCTAGAACTGTCAGAAATACATTTCTTTGTGAACCGTGTAGTCTGTGGTATTCTGTTAAAGCCACATCAAATGAACTAAAACAGTGATCTTAAGTCACCTGGGAAGCTGAACCCCCTCTCTGATTCTTGGCTTCTCTCCATTAGTATCTGGGTCCCTTAAGCTTTACCATCAGAACAGAGAGATGCTGTTCATCTCATTTGATTCTTTTTCATTGTATTTGGTTTGGGAAAGGAAAGGGGTCACGCTGTGCTTAGTACATTAGGTAAATCATTAGGGACTGTGAAGCTCTTATGTTTTGAATAAAATGTGTCTCCCAAAAGCTCTTGTATTAAGGCAGGAATAGTTAGAGGTGAAATGATTAGACTGTGAGAGCTGTAACCTAACCAGTCATTCCTCATTGGAATGGACTAACTGGGTGGGGACTGTAGGCAGATGGGGCCTGGCTAGAGGAGGTGGGTCACTGGGGGTATACCCTGGAAGGCTTCATCTTCGCTGCTTGGCTTTTGCCCTTCTCATTCTGCTTCCTGTCCACCATGAGGTGAGCAACTTTTTTCACTGCTGCCCTTCTGCCATGTTGTTCCACCTCATCTTGGGCTTGAAGTCATGGAGTTGGCTGCCCGTGGACTGAACCTATGAAACTGGGAGCCCCAAACATACTTTTCCTCCTCTAAGTTGGTTTGTCAGTATTTTGGTTACACAAGGAAAATTTGACTAACCCAGAAGCCAATTGATGTGGTGAGAAGGGAATGGGAGACTGCTGCTGCCTGTTTGCCAGCACTGGGAAATTCTGCCTGACTTGAGACATTTGCTTTTGGAGAGATTTACTGTTAGAGAGAATCTCTGGGTATAGACCAGGAATTTTTAATACAACTTTCCACGTGAGGGAAGTGCCTTTTCTATCTGCTTTACTCAAAATGGTAGCCACCGGATATTGAAATTTGAACTGTTACTAGTGCAGGTAAAAAACTGAATTTTTAATTTAAAATTGCAAATATAAAAACCAAAAATGAAAAATGGCTACTATTATAGATAAGTGCATGTCTAGATGATGTTCCTTTTGAGAGTTCTGCCTGCATGATGCCAAGACATTTTCTTTTTTTTTTAACTGAAAGAGAATTTTCAAATAAGAAACAAAATAGTTATCACCTTTATTATTATTACTTCTATATGTTGAATACCTACTAATTACTGTGCCCTTTTATTATCACTATTTTAGTAAAGTACAGGTGACATAAATTCACCATTTTAGTAACTTTAAGTTTACAATTCAATGTCATTTAACACATTTACAATGTGGAAAAACCATTACCACTGTCTAGCTCTAAAACATTTTCATTATCTCAAAAGAAAATCTTGCACCCTTATGTAATCTCTCCCTGTTCCTCTGTTCCCACAAACCCTCATCTACCTATTCAGAAGATGGTACATAAATTGAATCAGATAACACGTGGCCTTTTGTGTCTGGTTTCTCTCACTTGACAAAATCTTTACAAGGTTCTGAGTCATAACATGTGTTAGCATTTTATTCCTTTTGATTGTTGAATAATATTCAATTGTATATAGCTATTCCACACTTTGTTTATCCATTCATCAAGTGATGGACATGTGGGTAGTTTACATCTTTTGTGAATAGTGCTGCTGTGGACATTTGTGTACAGGTTTTGTGTGGGCATGTGTTTTCACATGGGTATAGACCTAGGAGCAGAATTGTTGGGTGATTTGATAATTTTATATTAAAATTATTGAGGAACAACCATAATGTATGTGACAGAGACTGCTCCATTTTGTTTCCATTAGCAGGTATAAGAATTCTAATTTCTCCATATCTTCACCAACATCTGTTATTTTCTGATTTTTTTTTTAAATAATGGACAACCTATAATGGGTATGATGTGGTATCTCATTGTGGCTTTTATTTGCATTTCTTTTATGACTAATAATGTTGTAAATCTGTTCATATGGTTATTGGTTCTTAGTATATCTTCTTTGGAGAAATGTCCATTGAAGCTCTTTGCTTATTTTTAAATAAACTGTGTTTTTGTTGTATATTTCTTATATATTTCAGATGGCAGGCACTTAGAAGATATAAAACTTGCAAATATTTGCCATATTCTTTGGGTTGTCTTTTATTCTCAGTGTCTTTTAATACACAAAATATTTCAATTTTGATGAAGTCTGATTTATGATATACCTAGGAAATTCATCTAATTCTAGGTCATGCAAATCTCCAGCTATGTTTCCTTCTAAGATTTTTTAGTGTTAGCACTTACATTCAAGTTTTTTTTTCACTCAAAGTTAATTTTGATGCAGTAGGGATCCAGATTCATTCTTTAGTGTATTCAGTTGTTTCAGTAAATTAATTGAAGAGATTAAAACAATTGACTCTATATGTGTAGGTTTATTTCAGGGCTCTCAATAAATCTATATATTTAGCTTTATGCTCATACCACATTGCTTTGATTGCTATTTTTTAGAAAGTTTTAACTTGGAAAGTATGAATTCTCTAACTCTGTTCTTCTTTAGGATTGTTTTAGCTATTTGGGACCCCTTAAATTCCCTCTAAATTTTAGAGTTTGCTTTTTTATTTTTGCAAAAAGATCATTGGGATCTTGATAGTGATTAATTTGGTGTTGCCATCTTAACAATATTGAATCTTACATTTCATGAATATTGAATGTATTTCTTTAGTTCTTTAATGTCTTTCAGCAATGTTTTGTAGTTTTCAGAGAATAAGTCTTGAACCTCACTGATTAAACTTATTCCTAAGTATTTTGTTCTTTTTGATGCTATTGTATATGAAATTGCATTAATTTCCTATTCAGTTTGATTATTACTAGTATATAGAAATAAATTTTTTTTTGCATGTTGATCTTGTATCCTACAATATTGCTAAACTCACTTATGAGCTCTATTTGATTCTTATGGAATACTTAGGACTTTCTATATATAAAGTCATATCATCTACAAATATAGTTTTATTTCTTTTTTTTCCTAGTTTGGATGGCTTTTCAAATTTCTTTTTCTTGATTAACTGCTCTGGGTAGAACTTCTAGTACAATGTTGAGTAGAAGTGGCAAAAAATGAACACTTGTCATATTCAGGATCTTTGGGGAGAAGTTTGGAGTATGATGTTAGTTGTGTATTTTACATAAGAGTCCTCAACCATGTTAAGGAAGTTCCCTTCTGTTCCTAGTTGTTTCAGTTCCTTTATCATGGAAGTCTGTTGGAGTTTGTGAAATGCTTTTTCTTCATTGAGATAAACATGTTTTTCTCCATTTGCTCTGTTACATTGTATAGATTTTCATATGTGGAAAATCAATCAATGATTTGGATTTCTGGGGTAAATTCCCTCGATCACAGTTTATAATCCTTCTAATATGCTGCTAGCTCCATGTTAACTAGGGTGAGAATTGGCTAGCCATAGGTGCAAGAGGCTTCAAATTCCTCTGGCATTTTGTTTTTGACTTCACTATAACTTCCTTAAATACTTTTCCACAAGGAGGGTCTGTGTCTTGTGGCTCTTTCTATGTAATCTAGTGTTATATGGACTATTTGTATGGGTGCAAGTTGTGGAGTGCATTCTACACCTTCCAATTAAGTCTGAGTGTCAGTGTGCCTATGTGTAGTGGCTGGGACTTGCTCAGGTGTCCCTCTGGTGGTACAGATTTTTGCCTCCTTGCCTTTCTTTCTTGGTTGCAACATCCCCAAATCTGACCTTGGAGCCCAACTTCTGTTGACTGTTTTCTTTCAGGTAATACAGGAAGGTTAGAGGGAGCAAAATGGAAGAAATGTCCTTCCCCCAGTTAGCCTAAGAATCTGGCAAACTCTCCCCCTGCTGGACTTTAGGTCTCTTCCCCACCCCCCTGCCCTATGGTGAAGACTGGGTGTATTTCACAATAGTTACTCACCCCCTGTAGATCTGATATTTCCATGTGAATCTAGTTGGGTTCCTGGAACCAACTGGAATTCAATCTAGTTTGCAATGGAAGTATGGTGGAATCCCATAAGACTGTGGGCCCCAGCAGGTTCTCACACTTTCAATCTGTTACATACTCAACATCTGGCAATTCATCAAAATTACCATTTAAGTTTTCCCACCAGTTTAAGGCTCCAGTAGTTTCTGCTCCAAACAAATGGATTTCAGCTATTTCTGGGTATGCCTGTATCACCAGATTACCGTGTTGTGACCTCAGTTCTCAGAAACATAGAAGTGACTGGGGACACACGGATGCCAGTGATGGGAACATGAGGATAAGGGAATAATTCTATAAAATGGGCCCACTGTGCTGACCCCCACATGCTTTCTTTACCAAGAAGCAGTTTACCTGAAGCTCTACCTGGCTTAAGTGGACAGGATATGTCACATTCCTCAGCAAACTATCTGTTATCTGCAGGAGAAATGCAGGCCTGAAATAATGTCACAATTTACCTGCAGCCCTTCCTGGCTTTAAGAATTTATGGTTAAATATCCAAGTTAGAACTGTCAGCATGGGCCAAGGTGACCTAGAGTTGTCATGGCAGTGGGGACTTGAAAGTCTGATGTCAATCTGTTGTCAGTCAAAAGTCAAGAGGTGGACTTTGGCGGGACTCTCTGGAAACTTCTGTGGAATCACAAATAAAACTGAAGTACAGGAGAGGCACACAGTCCCCCTTTCCCTTGAGGATGTCCCCTTTCCTAGTCCTAATAAACTCATTGCCTGTTACTCTGAGCAACATGTCTAAAATCTTTCTGATTTGATCACAAGAGTCAGTGCTTCAAAGGGGGAATGTCTTCATGTGGCTTCAGTTTTTTAGAAGGTCCCATTCCTGTAACAGAAAGAAACTGTCATTGATTTTCAGTTTGACCAATTTTTTCTGTTATAAGGAGGAGCAATGACTTCCAAGATGTTTACATATCAGGGCTGAAACTCTAAGTCCCAATAAGTTTGGAATCAAGGAATTCTGAATGGCAACATAATAACAAAAATCCTTTTAACTGCTCAGTTTAAATGCTGAAGTAAGGAAACAATTCCAGATGATTAGTCCAGTGTTAATAGGAGGCTAACAGGTGTCTGTGTAGCATTATGCAGAAATGCAGAATACAGGAAGGACAGCCAACACCTTTCACAGAATCTTTTATACTTTGCTTTAATTTTGAATAAAAATTGTTTGCACTTTTATGCATCTACCTAAATTTGTCCTCAACCAAAGTGGTACAATTTTACTTCACTCAACTCAATTAAATGAGTTTTGAAAAAAATTTTGTATTGTTTCTGAGGTCTCATCTGGAAGGAATAAAATAGCCTCCCAAGCAAGATTTTTCAGGAGTAAAGCATCACTCAGAGGGATTTTTCCCCTTATGGGACTATTTGTAAAAAAGATGAGGCATTTTAAATCCTTAATAATCTCAATAATAGTAAGAAGAGCTATTACATTTTATTATTGCAGATTTTTTTTTCCTGGCACTTGAAAATTTGTTTGCAGTTTCAAAATCAGAGAATACCTTTGTTATGTTCAGCTGGTCATTTGTCCTGGAAAGATTGAGGAGATGAAATATAGTGTGAAAGGTCATTTCAACTTCTGCTGTGATTATTTTATTTTCATCTAAATTTTTTAAATCAGGAAATTTGTTACATTATCCATTTCTAAGGACAAATTGAGGAAATCATATACCTCTTAGCTTAGCTATTAGTGTATGCTGGAGTATACATCTGACTAGTCATTGTTTTTGATTCTAAATAACCAACTGCATATTGAAGAGATTCAAAGGATTTTCCCTTCATTTAACAGAAACCCAATGTTTTTAAAATTAATAAAAAATTTGCACTTGAATTTGGGATCCAAATATATACAAATAAAAATAGATAATAGGGTAGATGTCAAGTTAAGTGTTCTTACCAAAAAATATAAAATAGATTATAGCAATCATTGCAAGAATTTTAAATACTGAATTTAATAGTCTCATTCATGAGGCTAACAGTAAATTAACAGTAAGTAGAACTGTTGAAATGGTTGAGACTTGCAAACACAACCATAAATTAAACTTGATATGCAGAAAAGGGGAACTTCACGTGTTCCTGCAAGGGAGAGTTGCACTTGCAAGAACAGTCTCCCTGAAGAAAGCCAAAGCTGATCTTATCCAAGGTTCCTGAAGTTCAGTGTCCAGGATTGGTGGATTTTTAGAAGCAGGAGCGTTTATGAATAGATAGATTTTTTCAACTGTGTTAATGTGGTCACTAGAATAGGCTATTGACTAGTGTCCTTTCACGAACATGGTTTCTGAAGTGAGGTCCTTGCTGATTGTTGACCAGAAGCATGAAACTGATGATGGTCTTTCAGAAGCTAGAGGTTGGCATTAACTTCCTTACTTTCAGAAGGAGGTCCACTGGAATGAGGCTGGCCCTGGTTTTGGAGCGTGTGTGCTGTTTGGACATCTAATTATAAATAATTATTTGTTTACAACTTGGAACTTTGGCCAAAACTTATCCTTTCTTTAAGATGGAAAACAAGTACTTTCAATTCTCAGTTCTCTTTCACCATCGAGGATTGCTCAGATCACTTTGTAGAGGTGATTTTGGCTTGTGTTGCTACTTGGGTGATTTAAATGACAATCACAGAGGCAGAAAAATAGCTCTAACTGCTGATTTTTTACTAATGGGAAGACAATTTTTGAATACATTGCGGGTGTCCTGACAGTACAGGATTCAAGACGTAATCATTAAATATAGGACATCTGTCTGGCAGCCTTATCTGTGGGCCAGATTAGCTTTCTTGTCACTCAACACCCTCTCCTATTTGCCTGGGAAAACCCTGTTTATTCTAATAAATGATTATTTGTCTCCTATTCTTCATCCTTGCAGCACTTCCTTGAATTTGTATTCTCATTCATTTATCACTTGAATCACAATAGTCTAAATTTCTAGGCATCAGTCTATCTAGCTTTCTTTAACTTCCTCCTAAATTGATCCTCTCTACATTGTTACTGAACAAATTCCCTTGCTTGATATTAATATAATTTTATTTATTTATTTTAGGTACCAGGATTGAACCCAGAGGGGCTTTACCACTGAGCCACATCTTCATCTCTTTTTAAAAATTTGAGACATGGTCTTGCTAAGTTGCTTAGAGCCTTTCTAAATTATTGAGGCTGGCTTTGAACTTGTGATCCTCCTGTCTCAGCCTCCAGAGTCACTGGGATTCCAGGCATGCCCCACACATTTGGCTGAATATTAATTATAGGATAAAACACAAGTTCCTTACCATGACAAATGAGGCCTTTTGTTATGTGGCCTCTGCCTTCTCCTCAGGCTTTAACATCTTTTATTCTTCTGCTCACTAGCTCTACACGCAAGTTTCCTAATGTGCCATATTACTCACCTGTACTCTTGCACATGTAGTTTACTTATTTGAAATGCTTATCTCACTTTCGCAAGAGTTTTTTATCATTCCAAAATTTGGCTCAGGCCTTTATTGCCTCTACAAAGCTTTCTTTGATATCTCCAGGCCCCCTACATCTCTTTTTTCATCTGGTGCAAAATTTTACAACATTCTTGCACTGCAACATATTGTCATATTAAACTGTTTTGTCTGTTAAAACAAGCAGTTATATACTGAGAGATATTTCCATATTCCTTTGATAGTCCCTCACCTCCTTTCTCTTCCCCTACTCCATGGCTTCTTGAAAGAAGGTCTGTGTCTTTCTTTTTAAAATTTGCAATGTGTAGTATAGTACACATCTCGAAGCAGGGATAAAAAAACAATACTGGGTTGCGGGATAGAGCTCAGTAGTATATAACGCTTGCCTAGCATGCAGGAGGCCCTAGGTTTAATCACTAGCATTTGGAGGGAAAAACACCAAGTTTATAAAGTAATTAATGTCAGTCTATTTGGGCTGCTATAACAAAATATCCAACACTGGGTAACTTTGAACAATAGAAACTTCTCACAGTTGAGGCTGGGAATTCCAGGATTAAGGTGCTAGTGGGTTGTCTGGTGAGGGTCATCTGGTTCAAAGATGGCATCCTCTGATTAAAGGGCTGAGCAAGTTACACCAGGGTTGTATTTTTTTGGTACTGTTGATTGAACCCAGGAGTACTTAACCACTAAGCTATGTACTCAACCTTTTTTCAAAAAACTTTGTTTTGAGACAGGTCTTTCTAAGTTGCTTAGGGCCTGGCTAAGTTGCTGAAGCTGGCTTTGAAGTGGTGATCCTCCGGCCTTCAGCCTCCCAAACTGCTGAGATTTCAGATGAGGGCCACCTCACCAGGTCTGGGACTATCTTATTAGGGCACAAATCCCATTCACAAGGACTCCACTATCATGATTTAATCACTTCCCCAAAGGCCCTACTTCTTAATATAACCTCAGAGGTTAGAATTTCAACATAAGAATATTTTGAGAAACAGCATTCACACCACAGAAACATTTTTCAAGATTTTGAGTTGCTTAGAGCCTTGCTAAATTACTGAGGCTGACTAAATTTTATTTTTTTTTAGTGAAAAAAACCTCATAGTAGCTTTAAAATTGAAATAGTTTCCTATTTTGTATTTAATACCCCTAGGTGACAGCTCACAAGATATTAATGGTATACTTTCATAATAAATGATTTCAAAACAATAATTTTTCTTCTTAAAACAAAAATTAGGTGGAAATTTTCAATTCACAGTAATTACTAAATTACAGACCAGATTTTTCTTTCTCTTCTTTAATAAAATCTTTAAAAAAAATTTTTTTTAGTTATACATGGACACAGTATCTTTATTTTGTTTATTTATTTTTATATGGTGCTGAGGATCAAACCAGGGTCTCTCATGTGCGAGGCGAGTGCTCTACCACTATGCCACAATCCCAGCCCCTGAAATCCTTTTTTATTTTAAATGAAATCCACGCGCAAATTTTGACATTAAGACAAGAAAAGGATAAACCCCAGAGACTGAGAGGTAGTTTACAGTTTATTTTAATCTTTTATTTTGGTCCTTTTCATTAAAAACGTATAATTTCTTTGATTCATTCACTCATATGCTACTAAAATGTTATAAAAAATATCACCAGTGTAGAGTTTGGTGCTTTTATGAGAAAACCAGAGAAATCCCTACCCACTTGATGTTTATGATGATCACATGTGATAGCTAGACTACACTGCTGTAGGAAAGAGGAAAATCAAACACCTTTTATTTTACAAATGCCCAAAGTTAGTGTCTCCACTTATGAATTCTCAGGTTATTTTAAAAAGTGACAGGCATGAATGCTTTCCTTTTAGCTATTACATAATCAAGATTTGTCCATGGGATTTGATAGCTAATGGGCACTAAATGATTATAGGCTTTTTCAATATTTATTACATCACTCTTGAAGTATGTGTTCTCTGATGAGCTTTGGTTTAAGGCTTTTCACATGCAAATGTACTTTCTAGGGTTCTTCTTCCATATGGATTTTATAGTGATTAGTAAGGGATGACCTGTGGTTGAAAAGTTTCCCACATGTGTTGCACTCATAGGGTTTCTCCCCTGTATGAATTCTCTGGTGTGCAATACGTGAGGAGCTTTGTCTAAAAGTTTTCCCACATGTGTTACATTTAAAGGGTTTCTCTCCTGTATGAATCCTTCGATGTTGAATAAGGGCTGAACTTTGGCCAAATGACATCCCACATTCCCCACATCGATAGGGTTTCTCTCCAGTATGGATTCTCTGATGATTACTAAGGGATGAGTTACACCTGAATGTTTTCCCACACTCATTGCATTTGTAGGGTCTTTCTCCAGTGTGCATTCTCTGATGCTGAATGAGAGCTGAACTTTGCCTGAAGGCTTTCCCACACACTTTACATTTACATGGTTTCTCTCCAGTGTGAATTCTCTCATGAATGATAAGAGTTGAATGGGAACTTAAGGCCTTGCCACATTCATTACAATTATAAAACTTCTCACCAGTATGAATTATTCGATGTCTATTGAGTCGTGAAATAGAAGTGAAGCCTTTTCCACATTCATTACATCGATAGGGCTTTTCACCAGTGTGAATTCGTTCATGTTGAATAAGTGATGCACTCTGACTAAAGGCTCTCCCACATTCACCACATTTGAAAGGTTTCTCTCCGGTGTGAATTCTCTGATGATAACGAAGGGATGAACTAGATTTAAAGGTGTTGCCACATTCGTTACACAAATAGGACTTCTTTCTGGGATGAACTCTTTGACCAGGAAGGGATGTGTTGCAACCAGATGCTTTCCTACCTGGATTATATTTATAAGGGTTTTCTCCAGCATGGATTTTCTGATGTATAAAAAGCCCTGACCTTCGGCTGAAGGACTTACCACATTCCTTACATCTATAGGATTTCTCCACAGTGTGGGTTCTTAGATGCTTATACAGGGATGTACTGAGAGTGAAGGCTTTCCCACATTCTTTACATATGTAAGGTTTCTCTCCAGAATGAGTTATTTGATGTTGAATAAGAGCTGAACTTTGGCTAAAGGCTTTGGAACATTCTTTACATTTAAATAATTTCTCTCCACTATGATTTTTCTCATGTTTACGAAGGGATGAAGTATTAATGAAGGTTTTCTCACACATACTACATTGATAGCGTTTATCTGCTGTCATTTTTGGCTGATTAGGTAAATTTGAATTATGTTTCAAAGTGTTTCCTTTTTTTTCACATTTTGGTGGTGGTTTCTCTCTGGGAACTATCTGTTGCCTAACAACTACTGACATTGGGTTGAAGTTCTGGCTAAATTCAACATTTTTATGGCTTCTTTCTACAATTAAGGTTTTTTTGTGGGTGACTGAAACTATCTGAAAAATTTCCTTTTTATCCTGTTTTTTCTCTAATTTGCCTTCATATATGCATGATTTTTCTGATTTCAAGTCCAAGGGTCCAAGTCCATTCCTTCTGGATCGGTTCATTATCAATCTCTGAAATGAAGAGTCCTGTGTTTGAGTTGACTTTGTGGTCTTATGATGGCTCTTCCACGCTGGAGGGGGGAAAAAAAAAGAAATTGAAGGTGACTCATGTAATATCACAGAAGTTAGCTCTTTGGATCAAATGTGGAACCAATATATATTGATGTTATTAAAGAAGGTCCTGGTATCTGGCAAAAAAAATATAGGAAGAGAAAAAAATAGGAGAGTTAGGCAGTATAGGAAAAAAAATCAATGGAGTAGAAGTACAAGGTGTGAAAGAAATGAATAAAATGAACCCATTTAAAGAGAGTGAGACAGAAGATATCAAAAGGGGAACATGAGTTAGGAAGTGCAGTCTAGGATCAGAATCCAAAGCGCATGAAGAACTCCTAAAGTATCATCTCAACATTCCTTTTCTTTGTGTAAGTATTCCTGATCTGTAAAGTTTTCTTTCTTTTGTTTTATGCCCAAATTCCTTTGTATCCTTCAGATTGAGTTCAAAAGCTAACTATATGAGTCCTTGCTTGACTCTGAACTTTCATATTCTGTTCCCCTTATCCTAGCACTTACCAGAGTGCTTATACACATACATACCCACATATATATATATATATACATATATACACACACACAAATACATACACATACACTATATACACATGGTATGTATATACATACATATTGTATTTTGTATCTTTCTATATTTCTCTCCTTATAGATCACTTTACTTTTCTAAGTGTTCTTCATAAGCAGATCAGCACATCCTATCTTCCTATAGATCCTCTTGATAGCAACCCAATTCTACACAAAACTTGTTTTATTAATCTTTCTTAATTATTTACATATTCCTAGTTTCTAGAATGTTAGATATTTGTACATGCTAATTTATCATATTATACATTCACATACACATATTTTAAGCCCCTTGTAGAAACTTCTTTTCAGGACAGCACATGGGTGGTCAGGGAGGTTTTAGGGCCAGTTCGCACAGCATTACTGAGTTAATTTACAGAGGGGCCACAAGGTAGGCGTGAAGCCAAGGGTTGTGAGCTGGAAAGGCAGCTTGTGCATCAAGCCAGAAAAGCTATGCAGGGAGGGTTGAAAAGAGTCCAAGATCAACAGCAGGCAAGAATATAAAAATGTAAAGCAGGGATAACATGAAAAATGGCAAAGACCAGAATTTAATAAATATTTCAATTGGCAAGAATACAATTCAGTAAATATTAAATTTTGTCAGAAAAATGGTTGTGCTTGTAGTTTGTCATTTTTCCCTGGGCTAGACATTGTTTGAAGGGATTCTTGCTGCTTCTTCTCTTTTTTTGGAAGTGGAGGTACCAGGGATTGAACTCAGGGGCACTTGACCACTGAGCCCCAGCCCCATTTTTTGTATTTATTTAGAGAAAGGGTCTCACTGAGTTGCTCAGCACCTTGCTTTTGCTGAGGCTGGCTTTGAACTTGTGATCCTCCTGCCTCAGCCTCCCAAGCCGCTGGGATTACAGGCATGTGCTACCATACCTGGCTGATTCTTGCTTCTTACTATGTTTGAGATTCCTATTTGACATTTGCTTTCTCACATTCACACATTTTTTTTCTGCTTAGTGAACATTATATATTTTACTTTTCTCTTTCTCAGTTTTCTTCATGAATAACTCTTCTTTTCTTCCCTCTTTAAAATAGTATTCCTAAAGGTATTGAATTCTTCTCATATAGCACATCCCCCTTGACTGGTTTTATATTCACCCACACCCATACTTTTGGTGCTTATTATAAGGGAAAGAGAATTTTTAAATTCTCTGCTTAATGTTTTCCTAGTTCCTATCGACCTAAGATATACTAAATTAAACAATCAGATTTTAATTCCTTATCTGGGCCTAAAGTATTGGGAACACTTTCCCGTGTGTTTATTGGCATCGTTTATAGGTTTGTACATGTGCTGGGAAGAAAGCAGTAAGATTTTGCACTCTAGATTCTAGCTCATAAGGTAACAGCAAAAACTCTGCCTTATGACTTAGTAGGCACTGAAGGGAGACAATGAAATAGTCAGTTGTATAGATTATTCTGGAGAGGTGGGAAAAGGTCAGAGCTGAAGATCTGAAGATATGCATGCAGGAGATATCAGCATACAGATTTTATTTAAAGACAAAGAATGGAGAGAATTTACTTGATTATTGCAACATTCAGGAGTTAAGAAAAAAATCAGGACAGTATGATGTTCCAGAAGCCAAAGAGAATAAAAAGTACTCCAGGAAGGAGTGAATGATCAATTGCGGCAAATTCCTTCAGGACTAAAAACCCTGATTGTGGGCAAGATGGAGGTCGTGTAGAGCTTAGTACAGTGCTTTTAAGAAATAGTAAGGAACAAGGTCCTACTGGAGTATACAGAGGAAACAATGGCAAGTGAGAAAGCAAAAACATCAAATGGAAATTTTTTTTTTTTACCATAAGATTTATTTTTATTTTTTTAGTCATACATGACAGCAGAATGTACATACATGGAATGTACATACATCAATCATATTGTCTATTCTATTCTGCTGCCCTTCCTATCCTCCCTACTCCTCCCCTTCTCTTCCATCCTTTTTTTCTATCCAATCTAAAGTGACACACTTTTTTTCCTTTTTCTCATCACAACATCATATATATATTCTGTATAACAATGAGGTTCTCCTTCCATCTTCTGTGCAACTCCCCTTCTCCCTCTTTTTCCCTCCCACCTCTCTTCCCTATTTAGTGGTAGTCTTCTTCTCATGCTCTTCTTCCCTATCCCATTTTGAGTCACCCCCCCCTTATATCAGAGAAGACATTCGGCATTTGTTTTTTAGGGATTGGATAACTTCACTTAGCATAATCTGCTCTAATGCCACCCATTTGCCTACAAATGCCATTCTCTTTTAATTTTTTAGTGCTGAGTAATATTCCATTGTGTATAAATGCCAATTTTTTAAAATCCATTAATCTATTGAAGGGCATCTAGGTTGGTTCCACATTCTAGCTATTGTGTATTGTGCTTCTATAAACATTGATGTGGCTGTGTCCCTGTAGTTTGCTCTTTTTAGGTCTTTTGGGTATAGTCCGAGAAGGGGAATAGCTGGGTCAAATATTGGTTCCATCCCCAGCTTGGAAAATGTTTTTGAAAGTTTGGTTTAGAGGAGAAAAAGGAAAATGAGACATGGACATTTTTATTTGTAATGAAAGTAATTATTGCTACAAGGGTCCATATCAATTGTGGTAAACTCATCCTAGCACTAAAGTGCCAATGCCTTAGTCTCATATTTTCCACTGAAACAGATATGAGTCTTCGTTGAGGACATCCTAACTTCCTCATGATCCGCTCAGAATTTGCTACAGCTCTACAAGTATGTCTCCTAAGGTGCAGTTCAACTTCTGTTCCAAGAATCAAGCACAGGCCTGAGCTACCTCATGAATAAGGTTAAAACTTAGGCCAGAAGTTTTGAGCTCAGAATGATCTTGCTAATGACCACCGCCATGATGAGTTCCTGTCACTAGGTCTAGATTATCCTCCCAGGGCTCTTCCTATACTGAGAGTGTCTCTTCAATCTTCTCTCCATCCCCACACCTCCTATGTGAAGGACAACCCTGAATTTTCTCTTTCTAGCCTGCCACTGACACTGAACTGTTTCTTAAATGTAGTTAAACATGTTAATAGTTTTGAGAAAGTTCAGGTAAATTTCAGGTAGCCACAGGATATTTTTGCTTAGTATATACTCCCTTTCCTCAGGGTATGGGCATCTTTCTGCCTTGCTGCCACCCAAAGCACACTTCTGTCTGTAAGTCCCTAATAAATTGCACTTGGTGCAATCCTGTGTCAGTCTGGCTTGTTTTTTCATCTTTCAGCACCTTCCATCTTGGCAGCTGGTTCTTGAACATTGGGTTTTACCAAAACAATTCCTTTTCAAAGCTTTTTTTCCCTACGTTTCCCCGTTCAAAATGACATCATAACCGTTTCAATGATTTTTTTCTATAAATTTTGGTTTCATCTTCTTTCCCCTGCATTTCAAGTCTAGGCAATCACCAAGTTCTATGAAATCCATTAGGTGAAAGGCCTCCAACAGCCATCACTGATCCACCCAAGATCAGAATTTCCTTACTCTACAATGACTATTGCTTCTGACCTTCAGTTTGTTCCTTTGACCCCAGTATCTCACCCTTCTAGTATTATTTCCCACTGGATTTACCTTCTTAATACAGAAAGCTCCTCTTGCTATTTCAAAGAGTATTCATTGCTCCTTACTTTATTCATTTATCAAATAGTTAAAAGATACCTAGTATGTGTTAGGCTATAACGTAGGTACTGGTAATCTACAGTATACTACAGATCCTGTAGTGAAAAGAAACCGTTCATTTCTTCAAAGAGTATGTAGTTTGGCATAGAAATGAAAAAATGAATAGACAATTACAACACAATGTGATCATTTCTACAACAAACACACAAGGTAGAAATGGATGCAAACATGAGCTTAGACCACCATCAAAACTATCCTTAGATGGTGGTGGGTGCAGGTAGGCAAGGGATGCAGATACTGTTTAGAGTTTTCTGATATCTAAGATGAGACTTTAAAGGACCATTCATAGGATAGATGGGGGGGGGTGAAGTCATCATTAGTCTTTGAACTGAAGTCAACCTTCCAGATTTATTTCCTGAAGTGTCCTTCCCCACCTTATTCTTCAGCTAGATTCATAAAATGATCCAAGTCATTTCTATAAAAATGTTGCTTGTATTTGCAGTCTCACAAAGTTTTTAGAGTTAGAGAATGAGGGAGCTATATGCAGGGAATTATATATATGACCATGATAGAGGGTAGAGTGGCACATTTGTAAACATCCTCCAGATGTTTATGTTTCTGGAAAAGAGAAACATTCTAGAAATTGTACGGTTGGTAACTAATTTAAAAAATTTTTAATTGTGGAAATTTTGCAGCAATATAAAAGAGGAAATTGTACAATGAATCTTCAAACAAGTTTCAACCACCACTAATACTGTTCCATCTATATATTATAATGGGTTGATTTGTCACATCCCCCAAATATGTTACAGTCCTAATTTCTAGTACTTGAGAAGGTAACCTTGTTTGGAAATAGGGTCTCTACAGATTTGATCAAATTAAGATGAGGACATTATAGTGGTCCTGAATCCAATATGACTACTGTCCTTGGAAACTGGCAAAATCTGGCCATTTTCCAGAAATTCATGGCAGAAAAAGGAGGATGCAATGTGAAGGTAGAGGAGTTAGGACTGATGCAGTCAGGAGCCAAGGATTATCAAGGACTGCTGGCAACACTATGAGCTACGAAGAGGCAAGGAGGGAAAAACCCAGTTTCAGAAGGAGTAGAGTTCTGCCAGTACCTTGACTTTGGGCCTCTAGAACTGTGAGACAATACATTTCTGTTGTTTTAAGCCAGTTGGTCTGTGGTAATTTCTACAGCCATAGCACAATAATATAAACCCTTATCTCTCTTCCAATAAATTATGCTACAGGAGATCTCAGACATCAACTGTTTCATGCATAAGTGTGTCAAAGTTACACTTATCGCTGTCACTGAAATGCACACTATTGTTTGTAATTATTTTTGTCCTTAGGATATAAACTACAAATAAATGAAATTGCTGTGATATAAAGGAATTTGAAATAATTATCTATGTTGCTAAACTAACCAACCTGAAACACAATTAGGGTCATTTGTTTCATTTTGCTCTCAACATCTGGGGGACACTGTTTCATTTTTAAATTTTACTTTATAATTTTTTAAAATGTCTTTGTATTTCCAAAGTCAAATTAAGAAAAGATATCTTAAAAACAATTCTAGATTCTATTCCTGCTCCCTTCATCCTCTTATTTCCTTTACCTTATAAAACCATTTTTATTGATCTGCTTTTATCCTTTTTTTCCTGTTTCTATCTTTTTAAAAAAATTGTAAGTACATATATAACATACCTACTTTTTAAATTTTTTTGTACTTCCTTGGCCCCTTCTTAGATGACAGTGGAATTTACAGAGATCATCTTTATTTCTTTATACAGCTGCAGAGAATTTCACTATGCGTACACACCAAAGTTTATTCAACTGCATTACTTTGATGAACCTTTGGGCTAACTCTAATTTTAATACATCAAAACTTTACATTGGCACTTGATAAAGGTATAGCTTTAAATAATTTCCCACATTGCTAATAACATTTATAAAATCCTAATCTCAAATGGACCTGCTGGCTATCATTACCCAAAACTGCATGTAATCAAGTCCAGATGTTTTCCCAGTGGAGAAGAGAGCTGGCGTAGAGCCAGCCCAGAATGGCTCTCTGTGTATCGAACAAGAAAGAGTTTTAATATGCACCAAGTGAAAGGGGCAGAATAAGGTGTATTATATACTATTTTTATCTAAATATATTCCTATATGTAGTGTATTCTACATTTATCCATTGCTTCCTCTCACTCACCCTTCATCATATCCACTCTGGCTTTCTGCTCCTACCACCTAATACCACTAAGACATCCATGTGGCTAGGACAAGACACTTTCTTCAATTCTCACCTAACTTACTTCCAGCAATACCTGACAACAATCCCTTGCTTTCCTTGGGACACTCTCCTCCTAAGCTATGGTGACCCCATACTTTGCTTCATGTTGTGGCTCATTTTTCTTGAGCTACAATCTTCTTTGTACCATCAGTTTTCTCTACCTGCTCTTTTAATTCATAGAGTTCCTTAGGGCTTACTTCCTGGCCACCAAACTTTTCTGATTTTTTTCCACTGGCTAGCTTCAATTACAAACTTATAATCTAGGCAAGAAGTCTCTACTCGCCACACACACTTCCAGATTATCTACTCAAAACAACAACTCAGATGCCTTAATGACACCTCAAAGTTAATATGCCTAGAACCAGATTCATGATCACTTCATCCAACCTGTTTAATCCTGATTCTATAAATGGCACTATTCTCAATCAAATCCTCAAGAGGCAGCCTCTTGTTCTCATCATCTCATCAACTACCAAGACTTTTTTATTCTACCATATAATATATTCCAAATCCATCCACTTCTTATTTCTACTGCTACCATTCTATTATGCATCTTGCCTTTGATGGTACCAAACTCTCCAATTTACTCCTTCAGTACATCTATACTTGACCTCACTATGGATTCATTCTTCTCTACCTGACTACTTGAAATGCTTCTGCCCCTACGACCTAACAACACTAAGACTTCAATGTGGCTCACCATAGCCTCTTTCTTCCTCTTACTGAGCCTTCTCCCTAGGCTATCTTAACCTCACTCAATGTTTTAATTATCCTCTATGGACCAGGTTCTTGCAAATTTACATTTCATACTCAGTCCTGACATCTCCAGTTGGATAACTGGGCCAACTAAAGACAATTCAATTTAATTAATTCCAAACCAAATTCATACCATCTCCCATACTCGATCTCCTTCCAGTGAATGATATTTTGTTCTTTCCAGAACGAGCCACCAACTAAGCAAGTATCTCTAACAATTCCATCTCCTTTATTTTCCTTATCAATTCCATCTCTAAGTCCTATTTTTACTTTCCAGATATCTTTGGAATTGGCTTGCTTCTTTCTATGTCCATCAGAACTAACCTAGCCTTAGTCATTTCTGCATTTACTATAAAGCTGGAAGTCTACTCTGGCCAGCCACTATTTTAGACAATAGTGAAGTGGGAATGAATGAAAGAGGCAATTCTTCATAAGGGAGCTAACAATGCAAAGAAAGAGACAGATATAAATATGTACTATTATGCAGTGATAAGCATGCTGAGGGGAAGAAACCTGTGGAATATGAGGAAATGAGTCATGCATGCATGCGGTCATCAGGAAAAAGAATGGGTATTAATCAGGAAAAGCAAGTGCAAAAAAAGAGATGAGAGCCAGGGTGATTAGAGTCCTTGCATAAAGGGCAGAGAAGAAGTAGATGAAAGTCAAGAGGCTAGACCATTATAGGTCTCTAAAGGCCACAATGAAGATTCTTGATTGTATTCCATGGGATGGAATCCTCTAAAGGCTTTGAGCATGCAGCAATATGACATAATTTACTTTTTAAAAAGATCCCTTTGATAGCTACAAAGGAAAGAGAAGTTGATGGCAGCAGGGGGAGGTAGAGGGCCCATGTATGGGTCTTTGTTGGAGGGCAGGGGGACAGCAACAGCACTAATTCATACATATTAAACAGGGCTGCAGAGTATTGTGACTTCACTGATACTGTATAAGAAGTCACTTTTTAAAACCATTGCATGCCACTTTGGTAGGGCTGCTGCTAATCTGTATAGCAGCTTGGGCAAATCAGGAAAAGATGCCTTTCCTTCAGGCAGATGCTGCCCAGGCAAACCTCACTAGAGCATAGCAGGTAACACTCAAGGTGACCACCCTGCATTTCAGTCCATCTTAGATGGCTTCTTGCTTTGAGAGGACAAAAGAATTGGAAACAATGGGAAGAAAATATTATCCTTCACTGCATAGAATCTGATATTTTTACATTTGGGTGGGAATCAAACTTATGAGCTGTACAAACAAGTTTAACTCCATTATTCTTAGTACAACTATTCTAGAAAAGCACAACCTCAAATGATTATGCTTTTGGTTCATATTCTAAGCAAGAGACCCAAATCAGAAATGCAGACCCTTTGAGCCATATCTTTTAACTTAGAAAGCCAGGGATGACACAGGTTGTTTTTCTCATAAGTTTTTTTTTTTTTGAGGGGGGGGCTTTGTTCCTATTTATTAACAGTTCCGAATTGAAAAATAACTTTGTAAAAGTGCATTCTGAGGCTATTGGAGGTTCTAGGGAATCCTGCTCTCAGAGCATGAGCTTTTATGTAACTAGCTTTTCAAGGGTTAGGATTTTGGTTCTGGCTGAAAGTTAATTATAATAGTAGGTACTTCCAAGAACATCCAGGTCCTTCAATTGTGTTCTTGGGGAGTGAGCTTCTTTTGGGAAGGGCTGTTTAGAGGACACCATAATCCAGGGACATGGGTGCCTCACCAGAGTTGTAACACATTCACACCACACATCAGCTCCCCTAGGACTACCACCTCATGTCTACCTTTCACCAAAAAGAGGAAGTCCACCCCATGGGGTAGAGGGTAACAGCACAGAAAATAGTTTTGATGTCCTTCATTGTACTTAGTGATCACTCACAGCTTTCCTTCAAGGCTGTCTTCTGAAGCCGAGAAGGGGTGAGTTGAGAGGCGAGTGCCTCTCTGAACAGCCCTGAATCTTGGTACTCAGTCTAATCCCACTCACACTTACCTCTCTCATGAAGGAGACTCACTCCTCCTTCAGAAGCTCCCAAGGCAGGTGATTTTTCCTAATCACAGGTTATGATTCTTTCTCCTCTTTCTCTGATCTTTCCCATCAGAGTCAGGCCTCATATAATAGCCAGATTGATGCCTCCTAACTCCAGAGTTTCCCTGCTATCTGAGCTCTCTGTTTATGTTGGGGTGGTTTCTGGCAGTTTCCAAAGAATTCATTTATTTCTCCAAAATGAGGGTTAAAAGATAGACAACTAGGGTTTCCATTTCAAAAATTGTCACCTTAATTGAGAAGTCCCCAGCATGGGCACTGTTGTACCAAGGTAGTCTGTCCTGTGCTCTTTCTTCCCTGGGCTGGGACATGGGAGGCTGTCTCTGACCGTTTGACTTGACGTAGCCTCCTAAGTGTCTCCTCTCTATGTTCTCAGGCTCCCTAAGTCAGTTGGAAGCTGCTTCTGTGGAGGGTGAACCTGTGCAACTCCAGGAAACTCACAACTCTTCAGCCCTTCCCAGGCTCTCCAATTCTCAGACCAAATCCTGTTACAGGGCCCGGGCTCAGCAGGATCTGTTTCCACTGCTGTCTTCTGCAGTTTCTTCTACTCTTCTTGCTTGAACTGACCTTTCTCCAGACCTTCCCTGGGACCACTTTCTATGCCTCCACAAGCTCAAATCCCCAGCCTTTCTTGGTTGACAGCCACCTCTTCTGTTTCTTTCTTCTGATAATTTAACCTCAGATTTGGTCACAAAGTCCTTTCTCTCTTAACCATCTCTCAAATGTCGGTTTCCTAGGATTCTGTTTTCTGCTCTGTTCCTTTACCTGGTCAATTCAAGGTGGCAATTACCCCTTTGAACTGAGGATTCCCTGACCTCTATTTGGAGTGCCAACCAGTCTGTCTCCCTTACATAACTGCCCATCTGTAACCTCTACCCATGTATGTTACTCACATCTCAAATGAAAACCATTCCACACTGAATTCCTCAGACTTCCTTATCAAGCTGGCTCTTCCTCCACCCCCTGATCCTCACTAGCAGGTGCCTCTAGTCCAGGCCCACTGGCTTCCTGCCTGAATTCCCATGAATTCTGTGAGGCTTCCAACTCTAGTTTTGCCTCACTTCAATAATGCCTCCTAAGTGACCATTCTTATTAACTTGCAGTCAAGATACCTTTGTGAACATATTCTTTTTGTGAAAATTAAAACATTACATGAAAACAAAGTCCTTTTTTATTAGATTCATTCCAAGAGCAACTGCTGTTACCAGTTAAGGTGTGTCCTTGTAACTCTGTGTGTTTTCCAAACCTTCCTCTCAGTGCTTATTTGCATATTTCACAAACACCTAATATTCTTTAAATATAAATAGTAACATATGGTGATATTTTGTAACTTGCTTTATTCCTTGATGTGCCTTGCAGCTCCATCCACATTAGGGTGTTCTTTCTTTCTAAACTGTGGCAACGTTTGCAGGGTAAGCACACATCATTGTTTATTTAGCCATTCCTTTATCAAGGAACATTTGTTTCTGATTCAGACCAATTTTTCTAAAATATCAGGGATAAAAAAGTTCTTCTGCTTAAATTCCTCAAATATTTCTGGCTATCCATGGAATAGTTCAAATCTCTTAGAGCTGTACCAAAAGCACTTACAATGTGGCCCTTAGACAGCCTCCCATCTCATTTTCTTCCTTGTCTCTTTCAAACCTGCAGATTCAGCTAGAATGAATTATTTATAATCCCTTAAATTACACTGTTTGTTGAATGAATACATAAAATGCAGCCCTTTTCAGAAATAACAGGAAAGAATAAAAAGAGCTCTAGAGAGATTCATTATGGGCAAAGAAGCAGAAGCTCATTTCTAGGGGCCTGGGCTTTCCCTTCCCCATCAATTTCTTGAGGCCTGAGAACCCAAAAGGAAGTTTCCCAATTAACACACTCCAAGCTGCACCTTCCTCTGAACCAGACTGATACCTGCAGCGATTCCTCTCTGAGCTTATTTGCATATTTCACAAACACGTAATATTCTTTAAACATAAATAGTAACATATGGTAATATTTTGTGCCACCCACTCACCAAGAGAGGTGCCTCCAGGGTTTTCTTTCTCTACCTTCCAGGGATCTTCTCCCTCCTGCAACAGGGAGATCACCTTTGGTTTGATAAATGGGAGTCCTCCTAATAGAAAATAATTAAAATTTAAAAAAACTCAGAAAAACACAAAACGAAGATCAATCTGTTACAGAGATTACATGTGGCCCACAAAGCCTATACTACCTGGTGTTTTATAAAGTTTGCTGACCCCTAGAAAAAACAAATGGGAAAGGCAAGTGGAAGGTCCAGAGGTTGGATGAAGCCTTCTGCCAAGAGTTGCACACACCACAGAACAATCACAGTGGGAAAATGATACCTGAACTATGAAGAAACTTCTAATGTGTAATTACATAGAAGGAAGGTGATGGTTACCAAGACCACCTCTTCCATTCCTAAACACAGGGCAATTCTACACCTGTAAGAGGAACATGTTCTCAATATTTATTTACAAAGATATGATTTGTATAATCATAAGGCAAACCTCAGCTAAACTTTTTTGATGACCAACAGCTTTTATTCAGGGAAGCAGGTGCTGAAATCTAATTTCTGAACTGTGTCCAGAGGGGATTTCCTTACCCAGTGAGGCCAGGTTACTATAGTTCTCCAGCATCACCTCCCGATACAAGCTTCTCTGGGAAGGATCCAGCTTTTTCCACTCATCCCGAGTAAAGAGCACAGCCACATCCTCGAAAGTCACTGATACCTGTAAGAACAAGCCACTCCAGCTCTCCCAGGACCAGCCCTCACACAGCATATAGATGGAGAAAATGGAGGACAGGCTACCATGAAATCCTGTTTATACTATTTAAGGTTCTCAAGGTGCCAGGTCTTTTATTTAATGAATATTCATCCAGTGACAAAAACACACCCAACAGAAAGAATTATGAATGTAGCTGCTATATCTTGGGATCTTGAGCGACCCCCCAAAGGCCCAGGTGTTAAAGACTTGGTTCCCAGCCCAAGATGCTTTTGGGAGGTGGTGGAAACTTTAAAGAGTTGTGGCCTAGTGAAAGGAAGTTAGGCCAATAGGGTGAGCTCTTGTAGGGGATTTGGGACTTTGGCCCCTTCTTATTTCTCTCTCTCCATGTTCCAACAGTCATGATGTGAGCAGCTTCCTCTGCTATGCACTTCTGGTCATGAAGTAATGTTCTACCACAGGCCCAAAATGACAGGCTTAAGTAACCATGGGCTGAACCTCTGAAACCATGAGCCTAAATAAACATTTTCTCCTTACAAGCTTAATACCTTGGTATTTTGTAATATCAATGGAAAGCTGACTATCACACCAGCCTTGTGTTAACCACTACAAAAGATATGTAAACAGATTAAGGCCATTAGTGGGAAGGTTAATTAGAACGATCTGACAGATTTGATAATAAAGCCCGGGAATGTTTATATTCTTAACTTACCAATGATTGTATTTGTACTATAATGAACAGTACACAAAATTGCACATACAAGAAAACTTATCATGGTGTTTGCAGTAGAAAAAAATGGAAAAAACCTAAATATTCATTGATGAAGACTAGGTTAAATAACTTAAGACAGGCAATGTCTGCTTATTTGAATTGAAGATAGTAATTACAAAAATTAAAATAGCTGTCAGTTATTAAATGCTTTCTATGGGCAAAGTACTGCTCTTAAAGCTTTATGTTAATCTTTTATGTATAATCTATTTAATCTTCACCACAATTTAAGAAGGTAATACCATTGTCCCCATTCTACCAAAAAAAAAAAAAGTACGAAAAGGATAAGAAATATATCCTTTAAAAGTCACACAGCTGGTCAGTGATAGAAATGGAATTCCAAACCCAGTGGTTGTCCTAGACTCCATTCCTAGTCAATCTGTACATCTGCTTCTCAATGCTACCTCATAGGGTTAGGAAATATATAAATGAGATAATCTATATAAGAAGCTGAATTTCTTTGAAGAAGCCACATCTATATTTTGAATTTTATTTTTATTGGTGCATTATAATTATACATAATAATCAAACTTATTGTGACATAGTTGTACATGCATATAACATAAATCAGTCAGTTTTATTCCCCAGTGCCATCTATATTAAAGATCAAGCAGACTGACCTCAGCTGAGAATATCCTGATTATGGAGAGATGGCAAGTTGCAGGTTGAGAGTCAAAATTAGCTTGGGCTACATTATGGCCTTAGAAAAAGAGTCATTTACTTAAACTTTTGTATCTCACCTAACATTCTCCTATTAGGTAAACCTCTTAGAATGTATTAACGGCTTAACAGACCTCTAGTCTCCACCAACCCTAAAGCTAAGAAGGCTGCAACAGTCAATACCTATAGGAAAAACTTTCCCTTTCTGCTACAGCTCACCTACCTACTGGCCTCACCAACATATTTCTTAAAAATATTGATTCATACAGTTTCCCTTAAACTGTATGGAAATGGAAGGAGACCCTCATTGTTACACAAAATTACATATAAGAGTTTGTGAGGGGAAAGGGGAAAAAAAAAACAAGGAAGAGAATTGAATAACAGCAGATGGGGTAGAGAGGGAAGATGGGAGTGAAGGGGAGTGAGGATAGTAGGGGATAGGAAAGGTAGCAGAATACAACAGTCACTAATATGGCATTATGTAAAAATGTGGATGTGTAACCAATGTGATCTGCAACTTTTATTTGGGGTAAAAATGGGAGTTCATAACCCACTTGAATCAAATGTATGAATGATGATATGTCATGAGCTTTGTAATGTTTTGAACAACCAATTAAAAAAAAAGAAAAAAAATATTGATTCATGATTTTTGTTCTTTGGCTATAAGTTCAGGTAATCTCTTCCACAGCAGAACAAGTCATTCAGGCAACTTGAATCCATGTTTCTGTGCCACTCATACTTGGTTCAGAGTAAGTTATCTTATTTTCTTTAAAGTCAAGTTATTGTTTTATGTTATCATTTACAATGGAGATGGATAGTGATGATGGTTCCTTAACAATGTGAATGTATACACTTAAAATGTCACTGAATTATACACTCAAAAATGATTAAAATTATACAGTATGTACATTTTAGAATAAAAAATTTAAGGTAAAATACATATACATATGCACATAGATAAATGGACATATAAAATGATTTTTATGGATACACACCAAAGGGCTATCAATGGTTATCTCTAGATGTAGAAGCAAATGACTCTTTACTTTCTTTTTTAAAATGTGATATCATGAAATATACACTTGGTCTTCATTCCATTTCTTGGCATGGAGCTCCTAAAATCCACAGAATCTTCAAAAGTGATGAATGACAAGTGATTTTTTGTATGCTAAGAACTGGCAAAAGCTAGGAGCTGACAGTGAAGTTGGCCAATGATTTAATATATAGTGCCTGTGTTAATGGAGCCTCCAGAAAAACTCGAAAAGAAAGGATTTGGAGAGTTCTTTGAGGGTGGCATACCATACCTCATTTGATGCACCTCTTTATTTGTATCCTTTCTGATAAATAAATAAATAAAATAAAGGTATTGTTTCCATTTACAACTAAAAATATAAAAAAATAAATAAATTGAATTAAAGGACACCTAGCAGGGTCTGCTTCTGTAGCATTACTTGCTCTGTGGGTGAGGAATCTCCCTGTCCTGCCACTCCTAGCAATGTTGCGAGAGTATAGTGGGAAAAACTGACTTTTATTATTCATATGTTTTTTTTTTAAATTCTCTGAAATTTATACCATGAGAATGCAATATATGACAAGAAAAACAATTTATTGGTATATGGAAGGAATATAAGAAATGATCTTTGCCCTCTAAGAATTTACAATCCATATTGTACACAAAGAAAATGCATTAAATGATTTGAACAATGAAAGACAGCTGTTTAGAGGTTGTGGGTATAGTTCATCGGTAGGGTGTCTGACATACAAGAGTCCTGGGTTAGATCTCTAATTCTGCAATACAACAAAACTGGCAGGACAGGTAAGACCATATGCCATCTTCTACTTCAATCTTCATTTCAGAGACAAGGAAAATCAAGTTTAACCAAGAACTGAGATCCCATGCTTTTACCAGTGGCAGCAGCAAGACCATAACTTAAGTATTCCAGTTGTGAATCCAGCACTCACTCTGGTCTTAAAGTTCCTGTCACTGAGTTTTACGTACCACATCACCCCGTACTAACCCATGGGCAGCAGGTGAGGATAGGGAGATGCAGTAAAGGGATTCACCTATACACAGGGATGAAGAAAGTTTTGGGCAGAAGAACAATTTGGCCCTGTCAGAATAGAACGGGAAAGGCTTAAAGAAAACAGAGCAGCTGAAACATACAATGGTGGGTCCTGGCCATAGCCTCAGAAAATGAAACTCCACCATGTTTGCGAGTCCCTGGAACAGGTAGCTGGGTCTGTCCATACTCTGAATGACATACCAGAGAAATGGCTGGTCCAAGCATGGATTGAAGGTCAGATGAACCTGAGAATGAACTTGGGTTACTTGACTTCTTTGAGCCTCAGTTTTTTCTTATGTCTATAAAATGGGGATGTTTTAGTCAGCTTTCAGTTATTATAGCAAACACCTAAGGTGGTTTATTATGGTTCACAGTTTTGGAAGTTTCAGTCCATGATTAGTCCTGTTGTTTTTGGGCCTGTGGTGAACATGAAGGAGAGGAAGCCCATTCATCCTATAGCTGGGAAGAAAAAGAAAGAAAGAGGAGGAGGCCAGGGTCCCAGTATTCCCTTCAAGGGCTTCAATTCAGGTCACACTTCCAGTGACCTAACTTCCTCCTACTAGATCCTACTTCCTAAAAGTTCCTCTGCCTCCTAGTAGTACCACAGGTTAAGGGCCACGTCTTAAACATATGGGCATTTAGGGACCATATTATATAGGAGATAATTGATCCAAATTATATAGGGGATAACTGCCATGCTGTTGTGAGAATGAGAAATAACAAATGCAAAACCCTCAGAACATTCCCCAGCATGTTGGACACTCAAGAAATACCAACTGTTAATTAGTGTTAGATGAAGATAAGTAGAGAAGGACTAGTATTTTCTGGGTCCTAGAAACATTGTATAATTAAAAAAAATTTATGATGCTGGGGATAAAACCCAGGGCCTTATAAAAAAGCTAGACAATCACTCCACCTCCAGTTTTTACTAATTTCTATCCATGAAATTAATATTATTATTAATATAGTATCATTCAGCTACCACAATAAGCATACACTGAGCAATTATTATGTGCCCAGCCTTGATCCAAACACTTTTTATGTACTAACACATGTCATCCTCTCATCTATCCAAGGAAGTAGGCATAGCTGTTATTTTGATTTTATAGGTGAGGCACTAAGAGGTGGAGTTATTTGCCCAAGGCCCATAAACAGTAACAAAGGAATTGAGTTAAAATGTGGCTGTCTGTCTTGAGGACTCCACTTCCCATCCAAAGCATGTGCTGGTTCTCTATCACCAACATCTCACAAGATCCTCATGGAAACCTCCTGCAGCTTCCTGAGGAGTATATTCTTTGCCTTCAGAGAAAGAGACCTTGTCACTGTGTGCCCTGCAACATAGCTATTTTTTGTTCACAGGTTATGTCACCTGCATGGGGTACCTCCTTTAGTTTCCTGGGAGGAGAGAAGGTCAAGATCAGTTGACCTGAGAGTAAAAACTGGTAACAGGCAAAACACTTGCTCAGAGGTGGGGGGGGGAGCATTTTGCCAAGGGAAGGAAGGAAGACAAGAATGAGTGAAGAAGGGAGGGCCAGAAAGGAATTTTATCAGGTTTGCATGTTTGTTCTGTCCCTAGTGCAGCATCTAATCCTATCAAATTAGTAATCACACAATGGACTGAGATTAATGAATAAAAACGTGTTTAACAAGAGAAAAGTGTACACTAGACATGTGTGAGTATGGGCAGTATTCCTTACAGAATCCACCACCTGTGAGGGTGGACCAGCTACCCCAAGATCAAAGGACTTGTGCTCCAAATTCTGGTGAAAGTTATATTGTAAGCGGGAGGGTGAAAATCCACCCACTAAGAACAGAGATGGCAATGAGCTCACCTGGGACCTTGCTTCCCTTTGCTCAGGAGCCATGTCCTTTTTTGGGCTCTTCTCCCCAGGGTGGGTGCAGTTTCCAGAAGGCAGATCTAAGAGAAGACAAAGGAACCACAAGAAAGCCCCCTCTGCTTTCCACCCCTCAGAATCAGGAGCTCTGAAGTTCTTTGTGACCCCCCAGGTGCCCAAAGAGGAAAGTCAGGAACTGGGAGTGGACAAAATCAGAGAAAAGGGCTGGGGCCATCCTGGATCAGGGCCCCACTCTTTGTGACTCTGTAGCTTTCCAGAAGCAAGACTCAGAAAGACATGGGGCTTCATCAGCAGCAGGGACTCACTGAGCCTCACCAAGTGCCAGGCACCAACAGGCTTACACTGTTCAATTCCACATAGTCAGCAGGCATTGCTAGCACTCCATTTCACAGATCAGAAAAGTGAGGACAGAGTGCACCAGTTCACACAGCCAGTGAGAATGGCACCAGGATTCAGGTTCCTGGGCATCCGCTCTAACCTCACAGTGCACCTTGCAATTTTTCCTCCAAAATTTCTACCCAAATTCCTCTGTCTCCTGTCAATGAATCAATTCCCAGATTTTAGAGAAAGCTGTTTCAGAAAAGGAAAACAGTGGTTTTCCTACGGAGGGAAGGGGGTCAAGCGCAGAAACCAAAAACTTGGGTACCAGTCTTAATTGTGCCATAGGGGCACCCTGCACCCGTCTCTTCGGTGAGACAGATCACGAGGTCTGCCACCGCACAGTGCTGAAGCCATAGGGACGAAGCTCATTTTCTCACGCGTTCCAAAGAGGCCGGCAGGAAACCAAACGCTGGCAGGGCAAGGCAGAGCAGGGCAGGGAACGCGCAGTGGACAGACCTGGGTTAGCAGGAGGTGGGCCTGCCGCAAATGCGGGCCAAGAGCACCACCTGACACGCCTGAGGCGACGTCGCGGGACGGCTAGCGGGGACAGGCGCTGGCGCGTTGCCGGAACCACAAAGGCTTCTCCGCGCACCTCGTGGGCCTGTACCCCACGCCTGGGCGCCGCATCCTCCCGAGGCCCGGGTCTGCCTCCCGCCGCCCTCTGCCGCTCACCTCCCCAGGCTCGGGGCTTCTGGGGCGATGCCTCGCCGGGCGGTGCTCCTCAGGCAGGAAGGTCCGGAACCGCCCCGCCCGCCAGCAGCCTGGCGTCAGGACCCTGCCCGCGGGCTACCTCAGCCCCTGGCGTCACGCATCCACCAGCAAACTCCGTGGCCGCAAAGGTCCAGGCGTCTAGGGCTGGTGGAACAGGGTTGGCCGCTAACGCCTCTGGGAAATGAAGTCCACTCGACACTCGAGAGTTCTGGGATGTGTAGTTCTCCGCATTTTTTGAGGCGAGGCGCTGGCTGAACCTATCTGGTTCCCAGACCTCAGTTGAGTGCTCCCTCTAGTGTGCTGGGGTTCGCTGACTCCCTCCAAGAGCGAGGTCCAATCTTGGATTCCAAGAAGTGAATACTTCATGGAGGGCAGCATCTCCTATTCTTCATGTGTGTGAATGATGGTGTGGCCATCAGACACTGGCCAAGAACCAACCCATTGCAGTTATTCATCGAAAGGATACGGAACGCCTGCTAGGAGTCAAGTCTTATTGTGAGCCATTTGAAATAACTGTGGGTGAACAAACTGAACATCATTGGTTTGGAGTAACTTTTAGCCGGTAGGGAGCAAACAGTGTCTGTTTTCTGATGCTACAACCAAATTCTTAATGCTGGATACTTTATAAAGCAAAGATAATTATTTAATTCATGGATTTGGAAGCTGGAGGACCAAGATTTTATTGGCACTATCTGTTTTACCTTTGGTAAAGAGCACCTTGACTTCATCATAGCATGGTAGAGAAATGGGAAGGAAAACAGTCATAAGCAGAGAGAGGAGCACATGGGTGGCTTTGCTTTATAATAATCCACTCTTAGGAGAATAAACTCACTCCTCAAGAGCATTAATTGCTTCTGAAAGCAGCACCTCCAATTATCTCACACTAGACCCAAATTCTTAGAGATTTCATCAAATCAACACCACCACTGTTGACTAAACTCTAGCACATAAACCACAGGAGGACAAACCACATCCAAACTCTGGTACCCCACATGGACTGGCCAGATATGCTGAAGTGACCACCTCTCTTCCAGAAATATGATTCTGTAGAACTTGTGTCTTTTTTTGCTCTAAACACACAAATTAGAACTCTTCACAGGAAACCTGCTTTGGAAGTGCCCTGGACCCCATAAAGGCTTTGCTCCATGGGTATTTTATCATAGCAAGAGGAAACAGAATAAGACAGTTAACAAACATACCTAGGCATTAGATGAGAGGTTGGACCTTAAATCTAAGATCAGATAGATATGACTTTTGGGCCATGCTCCTCCTGACCAAGCATTCAGAAATATCTTCTGGTCCAACAGCCATCATCCCGCCTAATGTCACACCATTATATTGTGTTACTCATTTAAAAAATACATATAAGGAATAAAGCATGTCAGCTAGTCTGTATTAGACATTGCCTTTCAATGACAGTAGTTTTTTTAAGAAGTGCACACAACTCTTCCAGCAGCTGTTTTCTCTGATGTTTCAGGTGACAGCTCAGATACAAGGAAGAAAGACTCACACTGACTTTGAAGCCCTAAGCCCCTACCATATCCAATGTCTCTTAACATGGCCTAAGAATACAGTGGTTCAATTTCTAGTGTCCTTGCCTGGCACTCACCAGTCCAGGTACAATTTACCAAGCAGGAGTCATTTTTATCATAAACAATGTAATGCAGCTGATGAATCTTTTTTAGCAAGTTACCAAGACAATCAGAACCATAAAGAAATTTTCTTCTTGGTAGGTTACCACGGGAATGGAACTAGTAAACTAATCCAAGATCAAATTCTTTTACAAAGAAGAAGAAAGGATTTTGTTAACTCATTATTATCCACTCCCTTGATCATTGATTAACTTATTTCTTAAACTTTTATTTGGAGATAATTGTTGATGCACATGCAGTAGTAAGAAATAATCAGAGAAATTTTCTGTATACTTTACCAGGTTCACCAATGGCAACATCTTAAAAAATTATAGTACAAAACAACATATTAATAAGTTTTTTTTAATATAGAAAAGAAGAAAATTTATCCTGTACTTAGGATTTGTGTTGTAAAATGAGCTCTTAACCCTTCCATTTATTCCTTTAAGAATTAGGTAATTTCCCAGTGTGCTGGCACATTCCAGTAATCCCAGTGTTTTGGGAGGCTGAGGCAAAAACGATAGTGAGTTCAAAGCCAGCCTCAGAAACTTAGCAAGGCCTGAGTAACTTAGAGAGACCCTGTCTCTAAATAAAATATTTTTAAAAGGGCTGGGGATGTGGGTCAGTGGTTAAGCACTCATGGGTTCAATCTCTGGTACCAAAAAAAATTAGGTAATTTTTTCAGTCTAAATAATTCATAAGAGACAGGCACAGTTGTGCACACATGTAGTCCCAGCTGCTTGGAAGGCAGAAGCAGGAGGAATCCCTTGAGCCTAGAAGTTCAAGGTCAGCTCAGGTAACACAGGAAGACTCGTATTTATAATTAATAAATTAAAAATAATACTTTTATAGTATCCATAATATCTTATAGGCAATTTTCTATTAAATACAGTATCACAGTTTTAATACTATAGTGTTAATTGACAGAAATAACATATAAAACCAAAGTATAGTACCTCTTCATATTTTTACAAGTATCTCTTTTAGGCATCTCAAACTTAGCATGTTTAAAATTAGATTTTTAGCAAGTGTCTCTTTTGGGCATTTCAAATTTAGCATATTTAAACTTGGATATTTTGCCTTCTGTCCTAAGTCAGTTTTGATCACATTTAAATAAAAAAATAACACCTGCATTTTATTTCTTAGAGAAGTTTTAAGTCCACAGTAAAATTGAACAGGAATTAGAGACAGTCCCCAGATCCACCTGTACCCACCCCCAACATGCATACATACTCTCCCCAATTAACATCCTGCATCAGAGGGATGCATTTATTACAAATGAATAACCTACATTGACATGTCAATATCATCCAAAGTCCTGTTTAAATTAAGGTTAATTTTTGGTGTTGTTTCTTTCTTTCTTTCTTTCTTTCTTTCTTTCTTTCTTTCTTTCTTTCTTTCTTTCTTTCTTTCTTCCTTTCTTCCTTCCTTCCTTCCTTCCTTCCTTCCTTCCTTCCTTCCTTCCTTCCTTTCTTTTTTCCTTCCTTCCTCTCTTCCTTCCTTTCTCCCTTTCACCCTTTCTCCATTTTTCCCTTTCTTTATGCATTTTGGGTTAAAACTAGGGCTCTGACCATCCTGAACACATACTTTACCACTGAGCTATTTCCCTAGTCCCCATTATTATTATTATTATTAGAGGGAGCTGTCTCAATTAATGAAAATTCCTCCTTACAGAAAAAATTAAAATTTTCCTTAATATCTCTCTCTTTTATTATACTCCACATTGATCCATTAGTAAGGTTAGGACTTTTCCAAATCTCAAAGCCTGACCTGTCATAAAAGAATAGTTATGGTCCTTTCTCTTAATCTGCAACACCAGTGTTTTTTCTCTAGATGGCAGCACAGATCATTGGTCAAATTCTAGGATTCAGTTCACAAGGAGCCCACTTGCTTGGGGTGAATTAGTACCACTAGTCATGTATAACAACAAAACACATTCATTAACAGTGCTTGTTAAATTGCTAATGCAGATGACTTGAATAGGCATGTTAGGGTGCTTCTTACCTATGATGCTCAGGAAAGAAATTTGTCAGGGAAAAGCTATGGGGGAGGAAACAATAATCAAATATGCCCAAAGAGTTCTCTAGGGATCCAAATTTGAGCCAATATACCCTTCCATCATATTTTTCTGCCCATTTTTATTGAGTTGCTTATTAAAAATTATATTTATGAGTTATTTAAAAATCCTTTTTCAGGTGTATGGCTTGGATCTGAAATATCCCAAAGGCCCATGTGCTGAAGATTTAGTCCTCAGACTGTTAGCACTATTGGGAAGTAGTGGAACACTTAGGGTTAGTGGGAGGAAGTTAGGTCATTGGTGTCTTGCCCTTGAAGCAGACACTGTGAAGCCAATCTCTTCCTCTTTCTTTCTCTTTGCTTCCTGGATATTAGGAGGTGAGCAGTTTAGTTCCACTACATGCTCCCTGCTATGATTTTTGCCTAATCACAAGCCCAAAACCAATATTGGAACCAACCATGGACTGAAACCTCTGAAACTGTGAGCCAAAACAAATCTTTCCTTATAGGTTGATTTTCTCAGGTATTTTGTCACAGTAATTGAAGGCTAAGTAAGATCTCCCCTCACACACTTATACACACAACAGCTATGCACTCCTGGTCTGTTTCTAGCCTTCTCATTTCTTAATGATATTTTTTTTTCTCTCACAAATCTTTGTAGCAGATTTATTCATAATTGCCAAATCTTGAATGGCTAAATAAACTGTGGCACATCCATAAAATGGAGTATTATTATTTCTTTAAAAAAAAACTTTTTTAGTTGTCAGAGGACCTTTAATTAATTAATTAATTTATTTGTAGTGCTGAGGATCGAAACCAGGGCCTCACACATGCTAGGCAAGTGCTCTACCACTGAGCCCCAGCCCCAGTATTATTATTTCATAACTTGAACACAAATCTACTTGGTAGCTTTATTTATAATAGCCACTAATTGGAAACAACTCAAACATCCATTAACAACAGAATGGATTTTGAATATGTGGCCTATAATGCAATACTACTCAGCAATATAAAAAAACTATTGACATATGCAACAAATGAGATGGATTAGCCTTCAGAGCTACAGTTAGTTAAAAAAAGCCAAAGCCTCATTCTCAAAAAATTACACACCAGGAGGCCGGGAGTGTAGTGGTAGAGTGCTTGCCTACCTTGGGTGAGGCAATGGGTTTGAGCCTGAGAACCACATAATAAATAAATGAATAAAATAAAGTTATAAAAATATACATTTTAAAAAAATAAATGTCAGGGTTTTATTTATGGAATCTTACAAAATGCTTGCTGTGGTTTGTGCATGTAGAAGAGTTAGAAAGGACCCGTAGGATTATAGACAAAAAGAATGCTTTTGTTGTGTTGGATACATTCAGTAACTTGATTATAATTGTTTCACAGCTATATGTGCATGCTTTAACAACATACATTTTATATTTTACATATGTGCAGTGGATTGCATGTTAATCATACCTCAATAAAGCCATAAACAACAATGTGTTTCTTCATAAAAATCCCTATCAACCGTTCTTCTTTTTAAAAAAATATTTATTTTTTTTAGTTTTAGGTGGACACAATATCTTTATTTTACTTTTATGTGATGCTGAGGATTGAACCCAGTGCCTCATGCATGCTAGGCGAGCACTCTACTACTGAGCCACAACTCCGGAACCCCCATCAACCTTTCTTTATGGAAATTAGATCTGCCAATTATTTTGGCTGTCCCATACCCATTTCTCAGTTTAGGAGAGTAATATCTGCTTCAATGTCAGCAAAAACCAGAGAACAATGTTGGTACCCATTTCAGTCAGTAAGAGTGCTAATAAGAGCAGAGAAACCCGTCCTTCTGTTAGTTCTGTGGGCTTCATCTGTGCTGCGATGACCATAGAGTCAATAGCTTGGTAGTGGGTGCAGAAATCTGCCAAGGTCCAGCCCCGCAGGGGGAGTGAGGGTCCAGGGGTTCCTGAAGAAGGAGTGGCGATGGTGAAAGAAGAGTCTGGATGACAGGTTGTAAGTTACAGCAGCCTCCAGAAGAAATCTCTGCTGCCCCTGGAAGAACCTTTATTTGCCTCAGGGTCCCCTCTGAGGCAAATAAAAAGTGTGCCCAAAGTTTTCCATTCTCACCATAAGTTTCTATGTAAGGCAAAGGAGGGTCTATTGGTTGGGGGAATGTATTTTTATACCTTTTTTTTACAGGTGTTTTTTTCAGGTAGTTAATGGACAGCTTCAAAGCCTGAAACTTTTTTGATTTACATAATTTTCAAGAGTTACAATCTTTTCTGACATATATTGATTACCTAAGATATTGAGTACATTGTTCAAAATATTTTTCTGTAACCTTAGTCAATCATTTTCACCCCAATCACTAGGTGCTAGGCGACACAACTAGACTACATGACTACTGACCTATTATTCACTTCTAATTTTAAAGCATACCTATAATTATTTCATTAACCTTTAACTTTAAAACATACTTATGATTATTGGTATGCTTTCTTACTTCTAAACTAAAATCCCAGTAAAACAGTAAAAGTAGTGAAAGTCTATTATTTAAAAGCCTACTACTCTGAAGTGACTCTAAAATATATCTATGTTAATTTTACATTATTCTATTTTAATTTCCAAAGTAATTTCCTTTTTTTATGACCTATTCAATTGTTTTCTAAAGAACTACCTTGATCCTTGGTCAAAGCACACCAATTCTTGTCTTTGTAATCTTTAACTAAAGGGCAGGCTTTACACCTCAACCCATTTATCATTTATATTAACTATGTGTTTTCCATTCTCATCATAAGTTTCCGTGTAAGGCAAAGGAGGGTCTATTAGTTGGGGGTATGTATTTTCATTAGTCTCTTGTCCTCGAGGGGGATACCATAAGCTACATACAGTGGTCCTTGTACTGTTGGCACAGCAATTGTTTTTCTGTAGCTAGGCTGTTGTACAGGTTGTGGCTTTAGGATGGGGTTGGGGAGGGGCTAGTGTAAATTGTTAACTATGGGATAAATATTTCTTGTTGTTCAGGCTTGAGGAATAACACCATTGTTTGTATCTGAGAGATATTGAAACACACCTCATGGATGTCTCCATTGTATCTTTAGTCTCATTTTGGGAATTTTCCTGCAATCTCAGGCAATACATACTTTTATTATTGATTGCCGTAGGTCCTGTTATCCATATCATGAGTATCATAAACAAAACACTTAACATTCCTAATGGTTCCGGTTTCCACATGGTACGGCCCTGCCACAGCATCCTCCATGCTGTGACCCTGTCAGACAGTGGGTGTAGGAATGCCTTCACCAGAAATCCACAAACCTTTATTTACTCTGATGGTAACTGTGGCCACAGGAAATATAAATATCTAAAGACTCTGAGAATTTTCATACATCCTCATTCCACCCAGCCATGATCACACGGGTATTTGTATAACCAGTTAGAAAGTACAAATTTCATTTCATTTGCCAGTTACTCTGCTCCAATATTTCAGTGTTTCTGTACCAATTATGATACCTGCCTTTCCATATATAGGCCTTTCTCTTTGCCTCTGGGATCCTGGATCTAAAATACTGGCTCCTGTATGGTCCAGGAGATGGTATTCCCTCAACAGTGCTGGGGAATGTGATATTCAGGGGAACTGACTCATGTTACTTCTAAAAACTTGGGAAATTTTCATACCAATTATGCCTTCCTCAGAATGAACACTGGGACCACAAGAAATTCTTGCATTCAGGGCAAAGAATTAGGCACATAAAACTCTTTGGTCTCTCCTAGCAGGCCTATGGCAACAGGTACATTAAGTAAGCTAGATTAAGGACAGTTCACTGCATTCTGTGGTCCCCTCTGCGGCAAATAAAAGGTGTACCCACAAAAGTTATTCCTGCCAGGTGTGGTGGTGCTTACCTGTAATCCCAGTGGCTTGTGAGGCCCGAGGTAACTTAGCAAGACCCTGTCTCAAAATAAAGAATAAAGAGTTTGTGAATGTGGCTCAGTGATTGAGTGCCCCTGGGTTCAATCTCTGGTACAAAACAAATAAACAAACAAACAAAAGGTGTTCCTCCCTTTAAATTGGTAGAAACAAATTTTTTTTCTCAGTTCATTCCATAAAATAAACAGATAAACAGAGCAAAGAGTAAAGAATGACATAAAGTGCCTTTATCACTGAATAAAACAGCAGAATGGTACAGATAGTTGCAACATTGGGTGACTTGGCAGTAGGAAAAATAAGTCCTGGCTATCATGTTCACAGCCAACATTGTTGATGAAGGGATAACTTGTCTCAAAATCTTCAGCAGATTCTGGCTCAAATCCTAATGTGAGGAGAAAAATGAGGACCCTCAATGGTCCAGAACTCTCATGATTTGCTGTAGGGAATTGGAGAGCAAGCAGAGTCTTCCTGGAGCTGAATTGTATGATTGACATCCAGACCTGCTAGCAATAAGATGGCTTCTGCCACAGGCACTGGCAGTGCAGTTAACTCTGGAGTTATGAACAGGTTAGAAACTCCAGTCCACCTCAGGAAAACATCAAGCGTATGTGTGCTTATTGTAAGTCTTCGCAGAGTGGATGTAAGGTAGACAAGATTCACGTGCAGGCTGATCGTTCCCTCACAAAGGGTACTTAATGGAGCTTTTATCTGACATGAACAATATTAATTGAAGAAGGAAATAGCAAATTTTCTGAATTCATAAGACCATTCTCTAGTGTGATTTTTTTTTGCTGCTGAACATATTTAAGAGATGCAGCTAAAGGGTCACCAAAACTGTCACACTAAGGCCTTTCCCCAGTGTGAACTTTCCCGGTGCCACACAAGATGGGAGCTTCTGCTATAGACTCTCCCACATTCACTGCAGACCTAAGGCCTTTCTCCAGTGTGAACTCTGGTGTACAATGAGTTTGGAGCTTTGTCTAAAGAATTTCCCAAATTCTTCACACTTAAAGTCCTTTCACTGGTGTAGATTTTTCTGATTCTTCACAACTGTATCCTTGAAACTGAAGGATTTTTCACATTTTCTGCCTACATAAGACCTTGCTTCTATGGACTCTTTGCTATTTAATGAGGCTGGATTTATAGCTAAAAAATTTCCCACATTTCATGCATTCATAATGCCTTGTCCCAGTATGAATTCTCCAGTGTTCAGTAAGATGGGAACTTTGACTAAAGAATTTCCTACATTCACTAACTTGTAAAGCCTTTCTCTGGTGTGAACTCTCTGGGGCTAAACAAGACTAAGGACTTCCTATGAATACTGCAAATATAATGTTGTTTTTCATTGTGAAATTTATGGTGTGTTTTTAGGTGGGACAAGTGAACAAATGCTTTTCCACACTCCTTACCCATGAGATGTTTCTCCACTGTGAATTTTTCTGTGATTAAAAAAAGTTGACTTTTCCTTGAACACATATGCACCTGGTAGGCACCTCAAGGGTCTCACCTCAGTATGAGTTAACTGTCAAGAAAAGTGAAGGTGTTCAGGAAGCTTTTCACAAGTCTCCCCACTTGAGAACCATCTGTCCAGCATGGTCTCCTTGGTGTTTCCTGATGCTGGAGCTTCATGGGAGAGATTTCAGGCCTTTTGTAGGGGTTCAATGGCCTGGTGCTGGAAGAGGCCAAAGCTGTCTGGCAAGTTGATCCCTTCTTCCCTGAATGAAAAGAGTGTCCTGGATGTGTGGACTGTACAGCTCTTCACAAATGAGGTCCCTACATCATCCCCTCTGAAAAGATTCTCTCTACATGTGGCTTCTATTGCTGGCAAAATTTTGCTCTTAATAGATTTCTCTTCTAGGTTGCCCACATGTGTGAAGTTTCTCCACAGGGCATGATACCTGGTGTTCAGCTAGGTGCAATATCTTAGGCCACACATTTCACATGGGTGGGCTTTCTGGATGAAGACACCTGACTCAGGAGATCTCATGCAAAAAATGTCTCCTCATTATCTGCATTATACCAACAACCAAGCATGGTCATCAGTGCAAAGTTCTCTAGCATTACATTACGATTCAGGAATCTCTGCACCTCTGCAAGAAGTCCCCACTCCTCCCAGGAGAAGTACACATATGCATCCTCCAAGGTCACATAGCCTTCTTTATCCACAATTCTGGGTCAAACACCATCAATGATATTACACTAGGCTCCTCCCTCTTGTCCACAGTTCTTAACCTAAGCCATGCCCATCTGAGCATACAAGACATAGCCTCTGGTGGAACCCCTTTGTGACAAGGCGGAAAATGCTGTAGGCCCAGTAGAACCCCAGCCTCTGTCCCTCAGGTAGCTCTGGCTGCTGTAGCCTGTTGCATTTCTTTTTTTAAAATTTTTTTAAATTTTTTTTATTGATTATTCAAAACATTGCAAAGATTGCAGAATCACATCGTTACACATCCACATTTTTACATAATGCCATAATAGTAACTGTTGTATTCTGCTACCTTTCCTATCCTCTACTATCCCCCTCCCCTCCCCTCCCATCTTCACTCTCTACCCCATCTACTGTAATTCATTTCTCTCCTTATTTTTTCCCATTCCCCTCACAAACTCTTATATGTAATTTTGTATAACAATGAGGGTCTCCTTCCATTTTCATGCAATTTCCCTTTTTCTCTCCCTTTCCCTCCCACCTCATGACTCTATTTAATGTTAATCTTTTCCTCCTGCTCTTCCTCCCTGCTCTGTTCTTGGTTGCTCTCATTATATCAAAGAAGACCTTTGGCATTTGTTTTTTAGGGATTGGCTAGCTTCACTTAGCATAATGTGCTCTAATGCCATCCATTTCCCTGCAAATTCCATGATTTTGTCATTTTTTAGTGCTGTGTAGTACTCCATTGTGTACAAATGCCACATTTTTTGTATCCATTCATCTATTGAGGGGCATTGGGGTTGGTTCCACAGTCTAGCTATTGTGAATTGTGCTGCTATGAACATCAATGTGGCAGTATCCCTGTAGTACGCTCTTTTAAGGTCTTCAGGGTATAGTCCGAGAAGGGCAATAGCTGGGTCAAATGGTGGTTCCATTCCCAGCTTTCCCAGGAATCTCCATACTGCTTTCCATATTGGCCGCACCAATTGGCAGTCCCACCAGCAATGTACAAGAGTACCCTTTTCCCCACATCCTCGCCAGCACTTGTTGTTGTTTGACTTCATAATGGCTGCCAATCTTACTGGAGTGAGATGGTATCTTAGGCTGGTTTTGATTTGCATTTCTCTGACTGCTAGAGATGGTGAGCATTTTTTCATGTACTTGTTGATTGATTGTATGTCCTCCTCTGAGAAGTGTCTGTTCAGGTCTTTGGCCCATTTGTTGATTGGGTTATTTGTTTTCTTATTGTTTAATTTTTTGAGTTCTTTGTATACTCTGGATATTAAGCCCGTTGCATTTCAACCTGCCAGGGGCAGACCAGGGCAAGGGCCTCCTTGGCATGGTCCCCATCCTTGCACTATGGACCCTGTCACCCATCACTGTGCCCCGCTGGGCCCCAAAGAAGTGCTGGGAAGAGACCCAGCCTTTAATGAGATCTGATGAGAAAAATAATTTAATTTTGAAGAAGTCCAAATCAGCACAATTTTTACTTTTATAATGAGTGCTTATGTGTCATGTGTCCTACATAGGAAATATTTTTGTTCATCAAATTGTGAAGATTTTTAAATTTCTGCCCACCTCCCCAAAGCTTTATAGCTTTGCCTTTTATCTTAGGTCTGTGATCTGTTTTGAGGTAATGTTTCTGTATGATACGAGGTAGAGTTTTTTCCTCCATGTGAAAATCCAGTGATCCAGGACCATTTGTTGCATAACCTTTCTTTATCTCAGCCTGGAAGTCTTTGTCAAAAATCAATGGTCTATCAGGGTGGGGCGAGGTGGCACACACCTATAATCCCAGCAGCTGAGGAGGCTGAGGTAGGAGGGTCACGAGTTCAAAGCTATCCTTAGCAAATGTGAGGTGCTAAGCAACTTAGTGAGACCCTGTCTCTAAATAATATACAAAATAGGGCTGGGGATGTGGCTCAGAGTGCTCCTGAGTTCTTTCTCTGGATAAAAAAAAAAAAGAAAGAAAGAAAAGAAAAGTCAACAATCTTTCATGCTTAGCATGTACGAGGCTCTGGGTTCAATCCCAGCACCTTCCAAATCAAATGAGTACTCTGGAGGTCTCTTCCTGGTTAGAATAGTATAACTGAAAGTGAATTTATCCTGAAGTGATGGCTATCAGCACTGACGGACATGGGTCCCAAAGAAAAGAAAAACAAATGAGGCGAATCCTATATCTACCTCAGCTTGCTGACTTTGAAGAGTTTCCAGCCTCTGGCTCAGGGAATGGGAGCCCTGTGGACCCTATGACTGGAGAAGATAGAGCTGAGGTACCAGGGAGGGATACCAAGAATTTTGAGGTTTATAGTAGGATGTAGGCGAGAAGAGAGATCTATTCAGAAAGCTCAAGAGATCTGAAGAAATCCCACTCAAGCATTTATTCAGTTTATACATGCATTTGGAGATTCAGCCTTAAGCTCAGGAAAGACCCAAGGAAGAGAATAGCTGTCTGGCATGGATAGAGGGTGAGGAACGATGACTGTGCCCATCATCTAGACTAGAAATTGACATGATACATGGAGCACTGATAAGTGCACAGAGGGTCTTCCTTCAGAAGTGAGAAATGATCCCAGTCCAACTTAATAAATCTTTTTTTTTAAGAGAGAGCGTGCACACGCACGAGAGAGAGAGAGAGAGAGAGAGAGAGAGAGAGAGAGAGAGAATTTTTTTAATATTGATTTTTTAGTTTCGGTGGACACCACATCTTTTTATTTTATTTTTATGTGGTGCTGAGGATTGAACCCAGAACCCTGCACATGCCAGGCGAGCATGCTGCCGCTTGAGCCACATCCCCAGCCCAACAACTTAATAAATCTTAAGAGCAAGACCTAGAAGATGGGAAGTTTGTTAAGATTTGGGTCTAGAATGTCCCCTCAAAGACTCATGTGTTGAAAGCATGGTTCTCAATACCACAAAGTTCAGAGCTGGGGGTTTTAGACAATGATTGGATCATGAGGGCTCTAACCCATTTGGTGGATTAATCCATTGATAGCTAAATGGACTATTGGGCAGCAGAGACCTAATTGGAGGAAGTAGGTCACTGGGGACCATGCTAGAAACTTAAAAAAAACACCAGAGCAACAAAATATCATTATATATTATGTAACATGTGTAATATATAACATGTTATATATAATAGTAATAAAAAAGAATAGTTTACATGGGCTCATCAATGGCTTTGACAGAGCTGAGGAGACAAAACAGTGAATTTGAAGACAGAAAAGTAGAAATGACTTAAACACAAAAAGCAGGAAAAATATCTAGGACAAAGCATCTAAGAGCTTCGAGACAATATCAACTATGCAAGATGTATAATTGGAATGATGAAAGAAAAGAAAGGAGCAGAGGAAATAGTTGAAGAAGTGGTGACTGAGACATGTCCAAAATTACACACCTGATCCAAGAAGCCCAGAGAAAACTGAGCAAGAAAAATACCAACAAATCCACACTTAGGAAAGGATAGTCAAACTAGTGACAACCATACAAAGACAAAACATTAATTGCAACGAGAGGGGAGAAAAAGACATATTATGAGCAACATGGTGTCATAGTTAAAGCTTCATCCCAGGGTTTCATAAACTGACTTCCAGACCACTCACGTTTAATAGAATCAAGCCTTTATTGAAGCACACCGGTGGTGGCTGACCAGAACATAAAGCTGTTTCCCTGATCAACCCCAAACAATTGCAAGGGAGCTCCTAATAAGCCTGAAAATTGCAAAAGGGATGTTCAGGGGGGTCTAGAAAATGCAAGCAAGCCAGGTTACAGAAGTGAGACAGTGCAGCCAAGCGGAGGGAAGCCTAACCAATCACAGTTAGCCCAGTAACCCCAGTTACAGAAACATAGCCCCGTTACCCTAGTTACAGAAACAATACCCCATTAGGTAGTTCCCTGTTCTTAAAGGTTTCTATAGCAAAAGGAAAAGGACATCTTGCCTCAGTCATGACTCTTCTACTTGGCATGGTTGTTTTACAGGATGAAGTCATAAAACAAAATGGAGTCACATTTGCTCCAATTAACACAGTGGTCGAACAGGAAGCCACAGACCTTGTTATGTCCCTCAGAGAGATACCCATTTGACAATCTAGGGTTCAAAGCCTTTATGAGACTCTAGAAACAAGAAGTTACAGTGCTGCAAGGAAGCACAGAGCCAAGAACAGCCACATGGAAACAAGTAAGAAAAACCATTGCATTTCACCAGCAATAGACCTCCTGTCAGGCCAGCACAGCTCAGAACAACTGGGAAAAAGAAAAGTAAAAACAAAAAATAAACTAAAACCAAAAAAGACACCCAACTGGAGGCTGCTCCCTTGGGAGGGAAAGAGATGAGTAGAACATACATTCAACATTTTGAAGAGGCTGCCTAGGTAGGGCATAGCTGGAGGAAGTAGGTCATTGCAGGAATGGACTTTGATTATATCTTGTCCCTGACTTCTATTCCTCTCTACTTCCTGGCTGTTATGTGGTGAACAGCTTTTATGTGCCACATTGTTCCAATTTGATATTATGCCCCAATGCACACACAGAACAAGAGAATCAGATTACCATGCGTTTTGACATCTGAACATATGAGCCATAATTTAATTAAATTTTACCTCTTTTTGTTGTTATACAGGATATATATATATATATATATATATAAAAAATATATATATATATATTATATATGTGTATACAAATATATTAGGAAAACCTATAATGGCTACATAGAAGTTCTAGGAATTGTTTTCTTCCAAATATTTGTCTCTTCTTTCTATAAAATTAGTGTTTTTGAAATCTCAAATAAATTATCTAATTTATGAGGTAATAAAATTTGTCATAAGTGCCATACAGAACATCAAACATAATACATCTTCAAAGTTAAAAACATAAATACATATACTGAGAAATCATTTATACTGTGTACTCTTTCAAGCCTTTTTCTGTGTGTGGTTATCCTCATAAATACTATCATCTTAACAGTTATACTCTCTTTTTTCAAGACAAGGCAGCCAACTCAGAAATACAAAGGTGGTCAATGACAGTGAGGGATTTAAGCCACAAGGTTGATGAATGTAAGTCTGAACATTTTGTTTTTACCTGCTTATATTCTCAATTTATCTCTCTAATCAATCAAGGACTCACTATATCACTGAATTTATGTCTAATTCTTTCTGTTTCAGCATAAAGCCTCATGATAATAATATGCTACTATTTTCTGTAATTTACTATCTTGGTTTATTAATATGGAAGCAATTATCATATGAAAACTATTTTATATCAGTTAATTTATATTGGCTAACAAACAACAATATCTAAATCAGGTTAATTAAGTAAAAAATCTTTTTTGAAGTTTTATCTAAGATATTTTCAGAGGATCAAATTATAGTAATAGTAATCAGAAATTTCAAAAAAGGGAAATCGAGGCAAGACCACCTTCAGAAACTCATTGACCTTATTTAAAATTGCAAAATAAAAACATCACTTTCCCTATCTCCCTTTCTCTTCTATTTTAAGTTTTCAAGCTATCATAGATGTTTGCATCTAGCTCAATCCTGAAAGCCAGGTACTGAAGTATGGTTCTCAATTTTCTGATCTCAGCTACTTGCCCACAGATGGTGTGCAAAGGTGCAGAATATTACTTGTAAAAGAAATAAACTACTGTACAAATGACATAAAAGCAACTGCTGGCAACAGAGGAGGTAAGGGTATAATAGTTTTGCTTCTCATTTTGAGTTCTACTTTACTCTCCTCAAGTTTATATCACCTTTACTGTGGGCTGGAAACCAGGCCTATCATCTTCACCCTGCATCCAGATATTGTGCTTTTCTTTACACAAGTTATTTGATTGTGGTCAATTTCAAAGACACATTTTAATGTTTGTTATGTTGCAGTCTCCATGCTAAGTGAGCAAAAACCTGAATATTTAAGAAGTATTATTGCTGATAGTTCACAGTTATATACTAATAGAGAGGGTGTCATACAGGGAAACATAATACATAATGCAAATTTATACTTTCATATAACTTTGAAAATTGTCACTATTCCAACTCTTCTCTCTCACATCCATTTAGTACACTGATCTTTCTTCTATTTTGATCATGATGTACTTTCTTTTTTAATGTGTTTTCATGCAGTTTGCCAATATTTTATTAAGAAATTTTGCATATATGTTCATCAAGGAAATTTATCTGGAGTTTTCTTCCCTTGATGTATCTTTTTCTGGTTTTGGTATTAGGGTGGTTTTAGCTTTACAGAATAAATTTGGTAGTGATCCTTCCTTTTCTATTTCATGGAATAATTTGAAGAGAATTGGAATTAGTTTTTTTTTTTTTTAAAGATCTGTTAGAACTCAGCTGAGAATCTATCTAGGTTTGGAATTTTTTTGTTGCAAGGCTTTTAATAGGTGCTTCACTTTTATTATTGGATGTTAATCTGTGTATATTTCCTATATTCTAATGGTTCAATTTATGTAGGTCATATATCTCTAGGAATTTGTCAGTATCATCCAGCTTTTCTAGCTTATTAGAGTATCAATTTTATAGTTTCTTATGAACCACGGACTTCAGTAGTGTCTACAGTAATAGTTTCTTTTTATGTTAATTTTAGTCTTCTCTTTATTTTGGTTAGATTGGCTAAGGCGTTAATCAACATGGTGTTTCTTTACAAGGAACAAACTGTTCAATTTATCTTTTATATTGTTTTTTAGTCTCAATTTCATTGGTTTGAGTTCTGATTTTAATTATTTATTGTCTTTTATTGATTTTACTGTTGGTTTGTTCTTTTTCTATGGTCTTGAGTTGTAATGTGAAGTTATATATTTGGCATATTTCTATTTTTTTAATATTTGAGCTTGATGCTATAAATTTTCCTCATTGCACTTATTATATTCCAGAGATGTAAAATTTTGTATCACTAGTCTATTTTGTTTTTAAGAATGGTTTTATTTCTTCCCTGTTTTCTTTTGTTATCCATTTGTCATTCAAAAATAGATTAGTGAGAGATGGTGGGGCGCAGAGAAGCAGCCAGCAACACAGAGAGAAACAGTGCTGCGGATTCTGTGGAGTCCTGCTGGCTGTGCCCTCACTGAGCTCCGGGCTGAGTTCAGGGTTTGAGACGGGGAAGGAAGCGGTCCAGTTGTGTCCCCCACACCAGACAGTCCACCATGGAAGCCAGAGGCCACCATCTTGGAGAGCTGATGTCACCATCGCCAGTTTCCGACAGATCGCAGCAATTGAACAGGTGTGTGTTATTCAGCCCATCTCCCATACAGCGGGGAATTCACATAAAATTTCTCCCCGGCTTTCTTGGGGAGGGATTATCAGAGTGAGAGGGAATAGAGACATGGGGAAAGGTAAAGGAACCTGACCTCCAACTCCCCCTCCCATCAGTGGCAAAAATGAAACCTGTCTTGCCAGCTCTGGGGGAGTGGCAAGGGGAAGGAATCAACACAATAAGGTGCCGGTTCCCAATAGCCACACTCCACACCCAGCAAACTGCAGGCCCAGAGTATAGTTTGAACTGCTGAGAGGCATCACACTGGGGAAGGCCTGGCTAGCAGGAGAAGCCAGGGGACTAGAGGCCAGGAATAAACCTAAGCTAACAGATTTTTAAGAGATACTGGGGGGGGGGGGAGAGTGGCCTCACACTGACTGTATCCTACAGACAGAGGGCAAAATCTTGGCCTGGAAGGCACAGCACCACCTACTGGAAGCAAAGAAAATAGAAGCCTAACAGTGCCCTTCTTTTTTCTTTTCTCATTTTTAAAATTCTTTAATTTTTTAATTTTAAATTTTTTCATTATTTTTTCAATTGTAATTTTTATTTCAATTGTAATTTTTATTTTACTGCATTTTATTATTTTTTTAATCATTTCTTTTCTTTTATATTCTTTTCTCTTTCTTTCTTCTTTCCCTCTCTCTTTCTTGGTTCAAGTCCTTACCTTTTCCCCATCTTTCCTCTTAAACATGAACACCCAGATTACATATAACTTACTAAATGCAAATAGATGAATACTACGAATAGGTCTATAGTCCACCTAAGCCCTTAACTACCCCCAAGAACTCCTGTCTATTCTCTTGTTAATATCCGCCTGCATTTGAGCAACCCCTCCAAAGAAGCTAACATATACTAACCTCCATACCATCAAATCGCCCGACCTTAACATAAAATCCTAAGTCCAAACCTCAATTCTCTATATGCCATTAAATTCTGAAGGCCTTTAATGAAACTAATGAATTTACCTTAAATCACAATTAAATCCAACATCTCTAAACATTGTCTCCTAACACAAAGGAGAGATAGTGGAACTATAAAAACCAAAACAAATTTAAAGGAGAAAAAAGAAACACAGCAGTCAAACAGAGTTGGAAAGTAACTTGAGCACTATGAAAAAACAAGGGAAAAAAGGATTATACACAATGCAGGACAACTTAAATACACAGGAGAACCTAGAGGCATCAGAAAAATGGACAGAGAAAGAACTCAAGGCATACCTAACTCAGATGGAACGGAATCTTAGAGAAGACATTAGACAGCAAGTCCAAACAATGAAAGTATATTTTGAAAACGAATTAAATAAGCAAATTCAAAGGGCAAAGAACGAGCTCTACCAGGAGATAGAGATTTTTTAAAAAATCAAATAGTAATCCTAGAAATGCAGAAAACCATAAACCAAATTAAAAACTCAAACAAGAATATTACCAATAGATTAGATCAAGTAGAAGCCAGAACATCAGATAATGAAGACAAAGTTTATCAACTTGAAAAGAATATAGTCAACATAGAAAGGATGCTTAAAATTCATGAGCAATCTATCCAAGACATATGGGATGTCATAAAAAAACAAAACTTGAGAGTCATTGGGATAAAAGAAGGCATAGAGGTTCAAACCAAAGGAATGAACAATCTATTGAATGAAATAATCCTAGAAAACTTCCCAGATATGAAAGATGGAATGGATTGCCAAATCCTGGAAGCCTACAGGACCCCAAACATTCAAAACCATAATAGACCCACTCCAAGACACATAATTATGAAGATATCCAACCTATAGAACAAGGAGAGAATATTAAAAGCTACAAGAGAAAGGAGGCAGATTATATTCAGGGGTAAACTAATTAGGTTAATGGCTGATTTTTCATCACGGATGTTAAAGTGAGAAGATCCTGCAACAATGTATTTCAATCGCTAAAAAAATGGATTCCAACCAAGAATACTGTATACAGGAAAATTAAGCTTCAGATTTGATAATGAAATTAAAATATTTCACGATAAACAAAGGTTAAAAGAATTCGCAGCCAGGAAACCAGCACTGCAAGGCATTTTGAGCAAAACACTACAAGAAGAGGAGTTGAAAAACAGCACCCAAAACTAACAGTGGGAGGAAACTCAGTAAAGGGAAGGAAAAAAAATAACCAAAAAGGAAAAACTAGCCATATTAAAATAAATAAATAAACAAGCATGACGGAAGTACAAACCATATATCAATAGTAACCTTAAAAGTTAATGGCTTAAATTCACCAATCAAGAGACAGGCTAGTAACCTGGATTAAAAAAACAAATCCAACAATATGCTGCCTTCAGGAGACTAATATGATAGGAAAAGACATACACAGGCTGAAGGTGAAAGGTTGGGAAAAATCATACCACTCACATGGTCCTCGGAAGCAAGCAGGAGTGGCCATACTTATATCGAATAAAATCAACTTCAAACTTAAGTTAATCAAAAGGGATAAAGAAGGACACGATATATTGTTAAAAGGAACCATCCACCAACAAGACATAACAATTATCAATATGTATGCACCAAACAATGGTGCTGCAACATTCATAAAACAAACTCTCCTCAAGTTCAAGAGTCAAATAGACCACAACACAATAATTATGGGTGACTTCAACACACCGCTCTCTCCATTGGACAGATCCTCCAGACAAAAGCTTAATAAAGAAACTATAGAACTCAATAACACAATCAATAACCTAGACTTAACCGACATATATAGAATATATCAACCATCAACAAGTGGATACACGTTCTTCTCAGCAACACATGGATCCTTCTCAAAGATAGACCATATATTATGCCATAAGGCAACTCTTAGTAAATATAAAGGTGTGGAGATAATACCATGCATTTTATCTGATCATAATGGAATGAAACTGGAAATCAATGATAAAATAAGGAAGGAAAAATCCTGCATCACCTGGAAAATTAACAATATGTTACTGAATGATCAATGGGTTACAGAAGACATAAAGGAGGAAATCAAAAAATTCTTGGATGAGCTGGGGCTATGGCTCAAGCGGTAGCGCGCTCGCCTGGCATGCGTGTGGCCTGGGTTCAATCCTCAGCACCACATACAAACAAGAATGTTGTGTCTGTGAAAAACTAAAAAATTCTTGGAGATAAATGAAAATACAGACACAACATATCGGAGTCTATGGGACACAATGAAAGCAGTTTTAAGAGGGAAATTCATTTTCCTGGAGTTCATTCCTCAAAAAAAGAAAAAACCAACAAATATATAAACTCACACTTCATCTCAAAACCCTAGAAAAGGAAGAGCAAAACAACAGCAAATGTAGTAGAAGGCAAGAAATAATTAAAATAAGAGTGGAAATCAATGAAATTGATACAAAAATAAACCATTGAAAAAATTGATAAACCTAAAAGTTGGTTCTTTGAAAAAATAAATAAGATCGACAGACCCTTAGCCATGCTAATGAAGAGAAGAAGAGAGACAGCTCAAATTACTAACATATGGGATGAAAAAGGCAATATCACAATGGACACTACAGAAATACAGAAGATAATTAGAAATTATTTTGAAACCCTATATTCCAATAAAATAGAAGATAGCGAAGATATCGATAAATTTCTTAAGTCATATGATTTGCCCAGATTGAGTCAGGAAGATACACACAATTAAAACAGACCAATAACAAAGGAGGAAATAGAAGAAGCCATCAAAAGACTACCAACCAACAAAAGCCCTGCACTGGATGGATATACAGCAGAGTTTTACAAAACCTTCAAGAAGAATTAATACCAATACTTTTCAAGTTATTCCAAGAAATAGAAAAATAAGGAGCTCTTCCAAATTCATTCTATGAGGCCAATATCGCCCTGATCCCGAAACCAGACAAAGACATTTCAATGAAAGAAAACTACAGACCTATATCTCTGATGAACTTAGATGCAAAAATCCTCAATAAAATCCTGCTGAATCGAATACAAAAGCATATCAAAGAAATTGTGCACCATGATCAAGTAGTATTCATCCTTGGGATGCAAGCCTGGTTCAATCTATGGAAATCAGTAAATGTTATTCACCACATCAATAGACTTAACCATAAGAACCACATGATCATCTCGATAGATGCAGAAAAAGCATTCGACAAAGTACAGCATCACTTTTATGTTCAAAACACTAGAAAAACTAGGGATAACAGGAACTTACCTCAATATTGTAAAAGCTATCTATGCTAAGCCTCAGGCTAGCATCATTCTAAATGGAGAATAATTGAAGGAATTCCCTCTAAAATCTGGAACAAGACAGGGATGCCCTCTCTCACCACATCTATTCAACATATTTCTCAAAACACTGGCCAGAGCAATTAGACAAAATAAATTAAAGGCATAAAGACAGGAAAAGAGGACCTTAAATTGGCACTATTTGTGGATGACATGATCCTATACTCAGAAGACCCAAAAGGGTCTACAAAGAAACTTCTAGAGCTAATAAATGAATTTCAGCAAAGTGGCAGGATATAAAATCAACATGCAAAAATCAAAGGCATTCCTGTATATCAGTGACAAATCTTCTGAAATGGAAATGAAGATAACCACCCTATTCACAATATCCTCAAAAAAAAAAAAAAAAAAAAACTTGGGAATCAACCTAACAAAAGAGGTGAAAGATTTATACAATGAAAACTACAGAACCCTAAAGAGAGAAATAAAAGAAGATCTTAGAAGATGGAAAAATATACCCTGTTCATGGATAGGCAGAACTAACATCAACAAAATGGCAATATTACAAAAAGTACTCTATAGGTTTAATGCAATGCCAATCAAAATTCCAACAACATTTCTTATAGAAATAGATACAGCAATCATGAAATTCATCTGAAAAAATAAAAGACTCAGAATAGCAAAAGCCATTCTAAGCAGGAAGAGTGAAACAGGTGGTATAGTGATTCCAGACTTCAAACTATACTACAGAGCAATAGTAACAAAAACAGCATGGTACTGGTACCAAAACAGGCGGGTGGACCAATGGTACAGAATAGAGGACACAGAGACCAATTCACAAAATTACAACTACCTTATATTTGACAAAGGTGCTAAAAGCATGCAATGGAGAAAGGATAGCATCTTTAACAAATAGTGCTGGGAAAACCAGAGATTCATATGCAACAAAATGAAACTAAATCCCTTTCTCTCGCCATGCACAAAGGTTAACTCAAAATGCATCAAGGAGCTAGGGATCAAACCGGAAACTGTGTCAGATAGAAGAAAAAGTTGGCTCTAATCTACATCTCGTGGGGTCGGGCTCTAAATTCCTTAATAGGACATTTATAGCACAAGAGTTAAAATCAAGAATCAACAAATGGGACATACTCAAACTAAAAGGTTTTTTTCTCAGCAAGAGAAACCATAAGGGAGGTAAATAGGGAGTCTACATCCTGGGAACAAATTTTTACTCCTCACACTTCAGATAGAGCCCTAATATCCAAAGTATACAAAGAACTCAAAAAATTAAACAATAAGAAAACAAGTAACCCAATCAACAAATGGGCCAAGGATCTGAACAGACACTTCTCAGAGAAGAATATACAATTAATCAACAAATACATGAAAAAATTCTCACCATCTCTAGCAGTAAGCGAAATGCAAATTAAAACCACTCTAAGATACTATCTCACTCAAGTAAGAATGGCAGCCGTTATGAAGTCAAACAATAACACGTGCTGGTGAGGATGTGGGGAAAAGGGTACACTTATACATTGCTAGTGGGACTGCAAATTGGTGCAGCCAATCTAGAAAGCAGTATGGAGATTCCATGGAAAACTGGGAATAGAACCACCATTCAACCCAGCTATTCCCCTTCTCGGACTATTCCCAAAAGACCTAAACAGAGTGTACTATAGAGATACAGCTACATCAATGTTCATAGAAGCATGATTAATAATAGCTAGACTGTGGAAAACACAGCCTAGATGCCCTTCAATAGATGAATGAATAAAAAAAATGTGGCATTTGTACACAATGGAATATTACTCAGCACTAAAAATAACAAAATCATGGCATTTTGCAGGGAAATGGATGGCATTAGAGCACATTATGCTAAGTGAAGCTAGCCTATCCCTTAAAAACAAATGCCGAATGTCTTCTTTGATATAAGGAGAGCAACTCAAAAGAGAGCAGGGAGGAAGAACATGAGAAGAAGATTGCCATTAACAGGGACAAGAGGTGAGAGGGAATGGGAGAGAGAAGGGGAATTGTATGGTAATGTAAGGAGATCTGCATTGGTATACAAAATTACATATAAGAGGATGTGAAGGGAAAGGGGAAAAAATAAGGAGAGAAATGAATTACAGTAGATGGGGTAGAGAGAGAAGAAGGGAGGGGAGGGAAGGGGGATAATAGGGGATAGGAAAGGAAGCAGAATACAACTGACACTAGTATGGCAGTATGTATAAACATGGATGAATAACCAATGTGATTCTGCAATATGTATATGTAAAAATGGGAGTTCATAACCCACTTGAATCAAATTAATGAAATATGATATGTCAAGAGCTTTGTAATGTTTTGAACCATAATTAAAAAAAAAACTCAAGCAGGTGCCTGGACTAACTTCCTTTAAAAAAATGCCCAAAGTGCAAGAAATAAAATCAAGAATCAATAAATGGGCTATCAGTAAATCATAAAGCTTCTTCACAACAAAGGAAATAATTAAAAATGAGAAGTGAGTCAACAGAATGAAAAAAAAAAACTCTTCATTGGATAACAACAAATAATCAATCAATAAATGAGCAAAAGAACTAAACAGAAACTTGTCAAAAGAAGAAACTTAATTGACCAAAAAATATATGAAAAAAAGTTTGAATGTCTTTTGAAGGCAGGGAAATGCAAGTAAAAACTACATTAAGAATTCTTCTCACTCCAGTCAGGAGGATATTGAATACATATATTAACAAATTATGGTGAGGTTTGGGAAAATGGTACACTTGTACATTTTTTTTTTGGTAAGACTGCATACTAGTATAACCACTCTGAAGAGCAGGAAGGAAATTCCTCAGAAAAACTAAGGATGGAACTACCAAATGACCCAGCTACTCTATTCCTCAGTATTTTTCCAAATGATCTTAAATTGGCATACTAATAATGATAGAGGTATTTCAGTGTTTATAGCAGCAAAATTCAAAATAATAAACTATGGAATTAACCAGGTGCCTGTAAATAGATAAATGGGTTAATATAGACATATATGCATATAGATATAGATAGATAGAGATAATAGATATAGATATAAGTAGACATATTAGAGAGATAGATTAGATATATTTGATAGATTAGATAGATCGATAGATAGATGGATAGATAGAGTTCTTCTCAGCCAGAACACAGAAAGAAATTATGGCATTTACTGGTAAATTTGTGGAAATGGAGAATATTATGCTAAGTGAAGTAAGCCAAACTCAGAATCATAAAGGTCAGATGTTTTCTTTCATATGCAGAAGCTAAAAGAAAATAAAGAAAAAATGGCAGGATTGATAGAACATAAAGATAATGCAAAGATTAGTAATGTAGAAGGAGATCTATAGAATGAGAGGATGAGTAAGCAGAGGCAATGAAAAATGATTTTAAGAAAATTATGTCATGTATTATCTAAATATACCACAGGGAATTTTATATTAATGCAAAAAGGACCAGTGAAATATGAATAGGTGAGTGATAGGAAGTCTAGTGGAGTAGAGGAAGGAGAATGGGGAAGAGAGGGAAGGTAGGAGGGAAAAGAGGTGAATCATAAACTGAAATCAAATTCCATTTATGCATGAGTTTGTTGCAATGAACCCAACAAATATGTATAGCTAGAAAGCTCTAATAAAAATAAAAATATATTTTAATTGTTATATATTAATTGTGGTTACTTTGTTTATATGTTTAGTGCACAGTATGCTCATTCTCTTGGTTTGTGTTTGCTAAAATTTTTTATAAACTAGACATTTATAAAACCCTGATATTTTTCAGTATTAATAATATCTCCATTTAATTGTAATTGCCAAAATGTGAGAGAAAATACGATGCTTTTCTGTAAGTGACTGAATAAACAAACTGTGTGTGTAGTACTTGCAGAAAAAAAAAAGAGTCAGATGTTAAAAAAAATCAGTTAGTGCTGGGGTTGTGGCTCAGTGGTAGAGTGCTTATGTAGCATATGTGAGGCACTGGGTTTGATCCTCAACACCACATAAAAAAAGTAAAAAAAATAAAGTAAAAAATGTTTCTATTAAAAGAGTCAATTGTTTTAATCCTAGGATATAATACTGAACATGCTCTCATGTAAAATAAAAATAATATGCATTGCTGCAATAAGAAATATATTCTTTTGAAAAATATTAGTGGCACAGTGCTACAAAAGAATATGATTTTTAAAACATGATTAAAGTTCTTTTGTATGGACCAAGAATAAATACTTTATGTTATTTTGGAAATAAAGATAAGCTATATAAAAATTGTTTTTCATTGAATTAATGCATAAAAATATTTAAAATTTTGTTTTTTTGAAAATAACTATAATTTAGGTCCACCAAAATAAGACAAACAATTGGTTAGTCTTAATATATAAAGACTTTCTTATGTTTGTTTGTTTTAGAAACACCTTTCATTCTCAAAATGCTCCTGTTTTGTGGTAATTGTATTGTTGTCAGAGTAATAATTGTTTTAGATTTACTCTATTAGTTCTTTTTATTCACCATCAACTCTTGAGGAATATTTGGAATTCAAATAATTGGATGTCTAACACACGTTTGGTGTTGGAGGTTCAGAAAATTTTAGGGCTGAGAAAAATTAAAAATAATGTTACCAGAATTTCATATTTTATTGTTGAGGGTGTGCCACAGTCTGGCTGGGCACAAAATCACGAGCCACTCACAGCTTTGTAGATTCAAACAGCAATTCTTTATTCCCGAACTCACACCGGCCCTCTACAAACAAAAATTTTTCCGTTCTGGGAAAAATTCATGTTCTGGGCAAAATCCACGTACTCCACTAGGCTCTAATCAGCAGGATACGCCCTATTCCTGGCAGGGTACACCTTAAACCTGGAACCACCCTAAACCCAAGGAGCAGGATACACCCTAAAACCTGATCCGCCCTAAACCCGGATCCGCCCTGGTCCTTGAGCAAGGTCACCTTACTCAAGTATACATGCAATATCACTGCAAATGTCCAAGGCAAGTCCATTTCCACGAGTCCTTCCTCTAAGCAACATGGGGTATGCTGGCAAGGAAATTGTCATACCTACTTGGCTAATGGCTCTCAGCATCTCCCCCCTTCTGATTAATTAAACAACAAGAAATGTGGCTTAAGGACCGTGCCTGGTAGGTTGTCCAATTCAACATATGGTTCTTACCTGTCATGGGAAAAACTGACCTCTAGGCATCAGCCTCCTGTCTTAGGTTGATATCACTGCAATTGGATCATACCCGTCACTGACTACTGGTCCAGCATACAGCCATACTTGTGGATAGGCCTATGCACCAGTGGGGGGGGTGAGGTTCTTGCCTCACCTCTGTTGGCCCCCAAATTTAGCCTTGGTGCCAGTGGGGGGTGAGGTTCTTTGTCTCACCTCTGTTGGCACCCAAATTTTAGACCATCACTAGCAGAAGGGAGGAGGATACAGAAATGCCACGACATCAAGCTAGTTGCTGGCTCCTTTGGAAAAATTGCATCACTGGTGACACCATCAGCAAAAATATGCCAGCACTACCACAAATCGCTGCACCAAACGATAGTTCACAATGCATACAACTGATATATAGTCCAGGCAAGTTCTGCAAGCAGTTCAAAGTGGAGGAGTCTATCAATATGTCCATTTCCTCCCAAAGTAAATCGAGTCCTTGATTGAGCAGTTGAGTTATATTCATTGATGCATCAGTTTATACAGTTTACTGTGATAGCTATCATAGAAGCTGTAGTTTGATTTTATCTTAGTCTTCACCGGCACTCGGATGGAAATGGGAATTCTGGCAATGATGCTAAAGAGACATTATCCTGAACAGAATTAATAAATATAATGAAAAGGAAAGGTGAAAGTAAACAAACAGATCTGTTAACCACCTTTAAAAACAATCCTTAACAGCTGTTTACCTAATTTAAATTAAACCATTTAAATCACGTGAATAAAAAAAATAATAATTCGGATCCATTTTTTCATGAGCGCTTCTCATATATGAAATATGGACATATGCACATATAGACATACAACACAAAACACAAACGTGCACACAAACGTACAACACATAAGACAATAGTAAAGGCTTGTAGCTTTACCTAGGTGAAATCTCCATTGCAATGTTTAAAAACTCCACAGTCAAAAAATAAAACTGATCAGAAAAACATTAAACTAGGTTTGTATGAGCTCAAAACTAAAATAGAGCTTTATGATGTGGGAAAAATGCAATAATAAAATAGATATTGAAAAAAGCATCCTGGTTAATCACTGTTGCAGATTTAAGAATAGCCAAGCTGGAGCTCTGGATATCAGCTGTTATGGATTTGAGTCAAATCATCTTGTTTTTAGGAAAAACTACAGGATGCTTAGACCAAAAAGACAACAAAGGATTAGATGGTAAATGATTATCAAATGAAACATTAGATTTACACATGATTATTGCCCAAGTATTTAACTCATTAGCTAACTCATCAATTTGATCCATAGTATATGGAGTAATAATTTTATTGGGGGAAATTCCAAACACTCCCTTTGCTGCTCTTATTCCTTTGAATATTAATTGTCCTACAGCCTCAGGATACCTAGTAAGAATAGTGTTAGGAGAATAAGATAAATGTATCCACAACAATGGACCTTCTTGCCAAAATACTCCTGTAGGAATATTTTTTGTTGGTAGTACAATAAATAATAAAGGCAAACTTATATCAATTCTATCCAAATGCATATTTTGCATATATGTTTCAATAATTTTTAATGCCTTTCTAGCTTTAGGAGTTAACATATGGGGTGAATTTGGACCTGATGGACCTTTTAGGATATCAAATAAAGGTCCCAACTCTCCTGTTGGTATGCCTAGATAAGGCCTTATCCAATTTATGTCTCCCAATAACTTTTGAAAGTCGTTAAGTGATTTGAGTTGATCTACTCGTATTTGAATTTTTGGTGGATAGACCATGGTTGAGGATAATAGAACTCCTAAATAATTAATTGGAAAATTTAATTGTACTTTATCTATTCCTATCTCTAGATTATAATTTTTTAATAAGTTTGTAAGTGTGGCATAATATTCCAGCAATATGTTTTTATCTTTATGTGCTAATAATACATCATCCATATAGTGAAATATTTTTAGTTCAGGATTTTGATTTCTAAGTGGCTGGATTGCTTTGTTAACATAGATTTGACACATAGTTGGGCTGTTCTTTATTCCCGAACTCACACTGGCCCTCTACAAACACATTCTGGGGAAAATTCATGTTCTGGGCAAAATCCACGTACTCCACCAGGCTCTAATCAGCAGGATACTCCCTATTCCCAGCTGGGTACACCTTAAACCTGGAACCGCCCTAAACCCAAGGAGCAGGATACACCCTAAAACCTGATCCGCCCTAAACCCGGTTCCACCCTGGTCCTTGAGCAAGGTCACCTTACTCAAGCATACATGCAATGTCACTGCAAATGTCCAAGGCAAGTCCATTTCCACAAGTCCTTCCTCTAAGCAACATGGGGTACGCTGGCAAGGAAATTGTCATACCTACTTGGCTAATGGCTCTCAGTAAGGGTGTTTATTCTAAATGCCTAAAACCTGAGAGCTAAATGTTTAATCCAAAAATATATGGTTCATCATCAGTACAGAGGGATTGGAATTCAGGACCCCATGAGTCAGCTCAGCCTTCTTTTCAGCACACCCATTGTGGCATGCGTCAGCTGCTAGCAAAACTCAGGTAGTCCCATAAATTATGGCCAGTTCCAGCTAAAATGATTTATGGTTTCTCTTATGCTCTCTTGTTGATTTTAATTTATAGATTTATGAGGTCACATTATGTTTCTACCCATTTATTTCTTCTTATGAATTTTCTCATGTATTGACCAATAAAGCATAATTGAGCAAAAATAATCAGTGCATAGTTTGAGTTAAATTTATAAAATTATCACTTGCATCAAGTAAAGGTTATCATTACCAAAGTACCTTCACTCATGTTCCATTCTAATTAGTATCTCCTCCATCCTGAAGTAACAACTATTCTGACATCAGTTGATAGATTTATTTTTATGACTTGGCAGCTTTTATGAATAGAGTCATACTGTCTGTATTCTTTTAGTCTGGTTTCATTTCCTTGTCAAATGTAGCTGTAAATTCTTTTCAGTGCTATAGTGTATCTGAATATATCACAAGGTCTTTATCCATTTTACTGTTGATGGACAGCTAACTTATTTCCAGATTATGACTGTTATAAGTAGTGCTACCATGCACACTTGTGCTAAGGGGAAAAAATGTAAAAGCTAAGGGTAGCTACTTCTGCTTTGAAACTTCAATATGAGCACAGGAAAAAATATTTCCTAAAAAGATTCTCCTGCCTCTATGTGAATCTGCTGAATGATGCCACCCAGAATGGGATACTTTCTGCTTTTCAACAGTATACTGTGCTGAGACATTTTACATAACTATGTGGGCACAGATCACAACATTATCCTATGAAGAAAATGTTTCTCCCAAGTTCTGAACATAAACCTCAATGAACTTAACACATTTCTACTATGTTAGTGCATCATTTCACCACTAGAGGGCAAAAATGATTTGGTCAGATCTGAAGTCAAATGATTAATAATGGTGAGGCAGAAAGAAGAAGCCAGAGAGTAAAATGGAAGAGCATATGGAGCAAAGTCAACATCCATAAACTTCAACTTTCCTGGGTTCAACTTTTTTCCTCTTTCTTTTTCTCTCACTTCCTAAACTTGGGAGAAGTAAGATTACCTTTCTTCCCACCTTAGGCCAAATTAGGTGTGTGAACACACACCACAGGAATGAAATAATTCAGACTACAGGGGTGGTTCTAGAAGATCTAAGAAACAGCTATCTTCTCAAGTCTACAAGTGAATTATGACCACTCAAAAGGCACAGCTGGAATGTAGCCTTTAAACCACCTCTTTATTTTTTAAATTAATTTTATTTTTTTAAAATACATGACAGCAGAATGTTTTACAATTCTTATTACACATATAGAGCAAAATTTTACATATCTTTGTATAAAGTATGTTTATGCCAATTCATGTCTTTATACATGTACTTGTTTTTTTTGCATTACAATTCTTATTCCACATATATACCACAATTTTTCATATCTCTGTATTATAAAGTAGGTTGATACCGAATTCGTATCTTCATACATGTACTTTGGATAATGATGTCCATCACATTCCACCATCCTTGCTAATCCCCTGCTCCTCCTTTACTCTCCCTTCCCTCTTCCCTATCTAGAATTCATCTATTTGTCCCATGTTCCCCCTCCTTATCCCATTATGAGTCAGCCTCCTTATATCAGAGAAAATATTTTTATTTGGGTTTGGCTAACTTCACTTAGCATTATCTTCTCCAACTGCCAGCCATTTACCTGCAAATGCTATGATTTTATTCTCTTTTATTGCTGAGTAAAATTCCATTGTGTATATATGCCACATTTTTTTTTTATCCATTCATCCACTGAAGGGCATCTGGGTTGGCTCCACAGTTTAGCTAATGTGAATTGTGCTGCTGTAAACATTGATGTGGCCATGTCCTTGTAGTGTGATGTCTTTTGGGTATCAATTGAGGAGAGGGATAGCTGGGTCAAATGGTGTTTGTATTCCCAGATTTCCAAGGAACCTCCAAACTGCTTTCCATATTGGCTGCACCAATTTGCAATTCCATCCACAATGTATGAGTGTATCTTTTCCCCCACATCCTTGCCAACACTTTTTAAAAAATATTTTTCATAATAGCTACCATTCTGACTGGAGTGAGATGATATCTTAGAGTAAACCACCTCTTTAAAAGTCTTCTGTACAATTTGACAGAATTACATTCTGGGATAATAGTCCTGTGTTTCTACTTTGCTAGCAAAGCAATACACCTCCCCCACTTTTCTCCAGAATACTTGTCCTTTGATATGAATTGTCATCAGAAATAAAGTCTGAGCTTTGGGTAACACCATGGTGTTTACTGAAATGAAGTCACTGATGGGCAAGGCTATGGGATGTCATAACTCTTTTTTGTCTTCTCCTCTTTTTTCTGTCTATGCACTTTCTCCTCTCATAAACTTAACGAAGTTAATAAAATGGAGATTTTTTTTCTTTCGGGGAGAAGAAAATTGTGAAACCAAGTTGCATTTATACTGTTTATAATAAATCTCTATTAGAGAAGAATATTTGGCTGACAGTCATGTTCTCCTGCCTAAGTATGACCAAGTCCATTAAGAATTCAAAATAAAAACTAAAAAGCAAAGAAGAGCTTAGTAGGAGCAACCTGTTTTTCACATATCATTCTGCCAAATGACAAATTGGAAAGGAGACTCTAGATGATATCCTGTGTTCCTTATGTCCTTTTGCTGCTTTTAAGAACTAAGAAGCAAGTTCATGGTTAGCTAACTTCAGGGTTAGCCAAGACTCCCTCATGCTTTGATTTAATCGTCCTTGCATAATTTTAAATACACATCATATCTACAGCACAGCAATTAATGGGTAGCCTAAGTTCTTACCATTTCAAACTAATTTATATATATGAAAAGTTTAAATAAACTAAAAGGAATAAGGGAACTATTTTACCTTTATTTATTTTTATATGGTGCTAAGAATTAAACACAGTGCTTCACTCATTTTAGGCAAGTACTCTAACAGTGATCTCCAACCCCAGCCCTGGGAAATTTTAAATGATGTGTGGCCAGTGAATTTTTTCTTGCCATCAGCCTGAGAGGAAAGTCTACAAAGGTCAATTTCACTGATCTGCAACAGAACATATTTCAAATATCCAGCACTTTTTGGCCCTAGAGTCCTTCTGGGTTTTAAGAAGTGTGCCCCACTGAATCCCATTACTGGCCAAAAAAAAAAAAAAAGAGGTAATTTCTTCAATCCCCACTCCAGCAAATGCAATAGGAAAGTTCAGAAACTTACTGAAGAAAATACTTTTAAATGGAAGAAAGCAGAAACATCTTCGGAAATGATTGAGACCTATGATGTTAGACTATGATGACAACATTTTGAAAATTAGAACGCAGAATTTTTTGGAACAAAAATGTTATTCATGATAAGCTTAAACTAGAGGTGGAAAAGTACCTTTAAAACTTATTTTTCATAACATTTTATGTCAAAAGATACGAATGACTTTTTTCCAAGGCACTTGGACTTCTTTTCAGGTGTGAACTCTAATCTACAGACAGGGAACTTTGCTCAGACTCTGAGTTCTGGTATTCTGCTTTATTTGGGTAGCCCCACACATTTCAAAATGTGAAAAAATAAGAATCTTTAATTTACAACACATACATTCAAGATCATATTTATGTATGTATAATATTTATTCATCCTATTGGATGTCAAATATTTCTAGAGGCTGTTCACGGTTCTTGGATATGTCCACAAGTGCCTCTAGAACATGCTGCATTTAAAGAACACAGCATTACATGCATGATATTCCTTCTCTAATGGCATAATCTGATTCCACACATGAGGAAATATCATGTGATTCTAAACTAAAGGAAAATCTACAGAGGTACTGAAGTACACCATTCAAAAACATATGTGCCATGAAGAGCCCAGAAAGACTAAAGAAATATCCCAGATTAAAGGAGGTGAAAGAAACAGGACCAATAATGGATTCTGAAATTTTCCAAGAGTGAATTTTATTTTGGTTTTAAATAACATTGCTGAAATAATTGGCAAATTTTGAATCATATTTGTAGATTAGATATTCATAATGAACCATTTTTAAAATTTTGATCTTTACACTGTATGTAAGATAACTCCTTGCTTTTAGGAATACAAATATTCAGCAATTAAAAACTACATGCCTGCAACATACAAATGGTTCAGAAAAAAGAAACTTTGCAACAATTTACATAGTTTGGATACATAGAAATCAATAAAAACTGTTATGCACTTGCACTTCAAATTTTGTTATAGATGCAAAGAAGTAGTCTCATGTTTTGAGAATTTTACACAAGAATAATACAAACATATTTTCTTCAATAAAGTTTTTAAAATATTATGGCGATAGTCTGAGATATGCAATACTATCTTTCATATCTATTTTTCTTTAAAAATCTCTTTGGAATCCTTGTGATGCTTCCACAAATAGATCTTGTCTTGGCTTTTTAGTAAATCTTATGGAAGAAACTCCAATTAGTCTAGATTCAAATTCTATAGCAAATGGAGAGAAAAAGGATTATATTTTTTTACCTCAAAGGTTTCATAAACATCAATCAGTAAACAAAAAGTTAAAAAATTTTCATTTTTCATAAAATGAAATTTTTTTTACATGTGTACGACCACAATACAAAGTTACTATGAAACAGTTTGCCCCTAGTTTTGTATAGAATTGTCACTCTGAATGAGTATCAGGGTTTCAGATTTTCCATCCCTCTTCATGAATATAACAATCATGCTCCAATAAGTTGCCAGGAAACTGCTCAGAAACATGGAATCTTGCCCACCTTTAGACCACTGACTACAGGAATACATCAGGTGGTATGAATTACATACTAGTCCCTAGGCTCCATGAACCAGAGTGTGTGTCAGGAAGTTTTCACATTAGATAGACCCACATGTCTGAGTACATTAACAAGTAATGATGGTGATATTCTCCTTGAAATTGCTAAGTTCTCTCAGCATTCTCTGAGTGTGGTGGGGGCCAAAGGAGCAGAGGAGCTCAGCTTATTCATGCAAATAACTGGTTAGGACTTTTGGAGCTAGAACCAATAAAGTGTTGAATAATATTTGTTTCCCAAAAACCCCCAAAGTTATGTGTGAGTAAAATTAGAAATCCTGGACAGAAATATATTCTTTTCTACTCTGTTAACATTAGGAAATATCAAGCTTTTGCTGTTATTATTCATGATATATTTGTCTGATATTTGTATGGGTGCTCTACATTATTTCATTTTTCTCTATTTATTTATGAGAATTTTATTCCATTCATTCATTTTTTGTTGTTATCCAGAGACAACTTTTATTCTCATTTTAAATCATTTCATTTCTCATTTTTATTACATTTGCCTCTTCTCCTATTCTGACTCTGCTTACTCTCACCACTTTCACTCTACTTACTTTTTTGAAATATGTTCCCATAATTATATTATAACCAGGACATACATTTTTTTTGCAGGTAAAACTTGTTATTTCCTACTCTATCTTTTCATTTTGTGATGTTCTAGAAATCATTTAAAACATATATTTTATGTACAGTGGATACATATGTTGGTTTATGCTGTGGTCATTATTGGAGTTTATTCTCTCCTGACAGGAGCCAATGTGAACTTGGTGTGAAGCAAATTGACTTAGAAGCCACTGACTTCTTACAAAGCTCTGTCAGGTTCAGCACTGCACTGGAGATGGGTGGACCAGCTGGAGCCACACAGCTACACAGCCTTTCAGAGTTGGATATGGCCTGTCAAAATGCCAATCAACTTCATTGCTGCAAGAACCCTAACACACCAAAAAGCAATATTCCTCCTGCTAAAAACTTATCTCTGCCTTTGATCTACTCTCCCTTAAATAAACAACTGGATCCTTTTTCTAGTTGTTCAGTTCCAGCTTCTACTGGGATTGGGGAACCTTTCAGGAGCTCTGCTTTCCTTTTCAAACTTAATTTCTGGCTCTGTCTCTTATTTCTTTACTAATTATTTGAGACTTTCTTTTTTCCCAGGTGGCTTACATCTTCTGAGCAGGAAACTACCCTGGCAAGGTGATGGTGGCTCTGTGATACTCTCCCCTTACAGAGATACTTGTGAGTGAAAGTAACATGTTAAACATGCTCATTTTTCAGATGTGACCCTCATCTATAAACCCTGTCCAGGAAACATCCCAAAGAGAAACTTGCACACTACAAGTACCCAGGAGACATATGGAACAGAAATCCATTCAAACGCATGGAAATCTACCATCTACTAACACAGACATGTTAACATGAGAACAGAGGAAAAATACACCTCTCAAATTTCATGATTTCTCAATAATTGCATCCAATGACTTAGGTCTAACAACATCTAGATACTAAGAAAAAATATGTTAAATAAGTGAATTGATTTCTTGAAAGGAAATGACATAAAATCAATAGAAATTGTATGTATATTAACAGAAAAGTACCCATCCTGAATCATTTTCCATTAACAGGCAGTTCTGTGTCTCATTTGAGTCTGGTATCTTCTTTAGTAAAGACACAGGAATCCATGGAGAAAAACATCTTTAACATTGTCATGGGTGACAGCTAATGTGAAATTAAACACTGAGCCTTTAGGAATGAAGCTATTTTTACATGAATGTGTTCAGCGGTCATTGCATTTATGCATGTTCCTAGTTTCAACTGATATGATATTCTCCAATTTATCATTAACCATTTAAGGCTTTCACATAGATGAAAATGCGAATATTATTGGAAAATATTAGTGCAATTGCTTGCATAAAGTTTATCTGGCATCCACCTTGATTGCTAAAGGTATTTTGATATTGATGACCAGTTAACTTCTCTGTACTTAAATATTTAATTACTATGTTTGGATTTTCAAAGAGTAGTGTAGTAGGTCATTTCAATTGGCCTAGTTTAATGTCTAGAAGCAAGAAAAAGAAATGACCAGGAATTTAAATTGACACATATGCCTACCTTTTGCTGGTGATGTGCAGTATCATCCATATCATGAAGCCTCTTCTGTTCTGTGTCAGATGATCCGCCCACAGTGACTCTGCTGACAAATATACAGATAAACTACTTAAAAATTCATGTGAAAGACACATTATACGAATAAAAAGGAAGAGTACTAATAATTATATAATTTTATTTTCCCAGTTATATTTTTAAGTGAAGTTTTATTATAGGAGAATATATGTCATATGTGAAAATTTTATTGCTGCTTGTGTGTGGGCTTATGTATTTTAACCCAAAACATGTATCCTTGGCAAATACTAAAATGCTTGTATTTATAATGCTCAGATTCCAAGTCATTATATTGGGAGAGAGGGTGTCTGTAAAGCCCATGGTTTGCTGGAAATTCTGCAGGGGTTTAGCTCAGCCTCTGAAGTACCTGCAATTATGGATGTATGCCTCTGAACCCCATGCATACTGACATCATTGAAGCATAATTTTTCTGGTCCAATACCTCAGAAAACCACTTAGGGAGACAATAGGTATTCACCATGTGCAATGCCTATAATAACTCACAACTTGATCCATTCAAATTGAATAAAGTTTTACAGGAAAAAAAATTAAATTTCCATGTAAACAAAAGTCATCACACTGTTTACACTTTGCTCAATTGTCATGTTCCTCATATTTCCTTGCTAAATTCTATGTTACCTTCCTCAAATTCCCATCCCTTTAGCTTTTCCAAAGGAACCCACAGAAGTGGGAGGTTGTCTCCTTACATTTTACATTTTATTTGTGGCTCTTTGCCACACCTTGCAGCCTGTCAATGTGACAGATTTATCTTAGAAATATCTTCTCTTCACCTTAGTCTTTGGGTCCCTCCCATATCTCAAGAGACATGCTCAGAATGAAAAGCAAGATTTGTGCTTGCACTTGATCTGGTTGTGTCTTGAAATGTAGGAACTGATAGTGTTTCTTGCATATTTCCCAAAAGGATATCCAATGCACAGCTCCAAATCATTTTTTCTACAGATCAGGATCATTTGAATCACCTTAGACTATAATGAACATATAGAAGCTATGACCTGCTGAGTCAGAACAAGATTTTGAACATGGTCACCAAAAGATGATTCCTAACAGTTGCAGAGTGTCAGTGTGAAATTTGTCAGCTTCTAATTCCTCTAGGTTAATTTGAATGTCGCTCTGGATTCTTCCCTCAAAATAAAGTTTAGAAGAATCTTTAAGCTTTCCAAAGTTAATTTTAGATACCTGTGGATTTGGAAAGTGCTCAATAATAATTCCTAGTCCTTTCAACTAAACCATTTGCTGTTTCTGCCCTAAAATTTTGCCCTAGTGAGTAGCAACATGTAAGTGAACTTAGCTCTATGGGAGCAGGTCTTCATCGCTCAATTCATTCCCACCTGTGAGTAAGTCAGGAAGGATGGAAAAGTTGTACTCTCTCCATCATTCAACTTTGGAACTGGAAACTCACAAATTCTTCTCACACTTTAAAAACCCTGTTTTTTTTTCCTTCTTACATGTTGTTGGGATTTCCTACCCTCTCCTGAGTACCACTGGTTCTTTTTTACTTTTATTCGTTTTGACGATGTGTACTCACTACCTTCACCAGTCTTTATTCCCTCTTTTTTAGGCCTTTTCCTTATTTAAATTTACCTGTGATAAAAGCATGTCTCAAATGCAACTCACAGTTCAGTACCTTTATCTATACATCCAATTTAACCTGTGGCTGAAACCTACAGTGAGACTCCACTTCTTACATTTTTTTCTTAAACTTTACTACTTATTTAATATGCACATGTCTTACACAATTAGTATATACCAGTGCTCATATTTCTTGGACATATTCTTTCCAATGTATTTAGTCTTCTATGTGGTTCTTACCTTTTCCAAGTTTACTTATTCCCTCTTTTGTGCTTGCATTGATCTCAACAGATTCAGAAGCAGCACACATCTCCTGAAGTTGCTCAGAATCACTCTGGTAATGACAAAAATGAGTTACATATAGATATTATCATCACTCTTTGCACATCGCCATATTTCCAATTGTGCTGTCTTTGGAATTGGAGATTAGATTATTACATTTAGTGAAATAATATTTCCTTATAAGATTCGATCTTATGCAGCCCAGATGAAGGTGAGCTCTTCTCTTCATCTAGCTACCCATGGGGCAAAACTGGGAAAAAAGGAAAGAGGAAATGTGTTCTCTGACAACAAGCACTAATATACATATATTCAAAGCATCTCACATCAGTGCTTAACTAGCAATGTGTGTATTCCCCAACAAAACTCTTTTGATAGTATACAGATTTGACATTTTAAATATAGGAGGGTTAAATTTTTTTAAATTATTTTTTTTTGCTTGTGGTTGGACACGATTCATTTATTTGATTTATTTTTATGTGATGCTGAATCAAACCCAGGTTTCACACATGTGAGGCAAACACTCATCACTGAGCCACAACTGCAGCCTGGGAAGGTTAATTAAATATTTAATGTTAAATATGATATTTGATGTGATAGAGATTTCAAATGTGTCACATCAAGTAGGAATAAAATACTCTTGGAATTGTTTAATTTGACTCACCAGAATCTTCTAAAAATTAATATATTTCAGCAAAGTATTTACTTCATCAAAATTTGAGTTTCAAGGAAGTGAAATTTAGAACAAAAATATGTCCACAATTAATGTGGACAAAGGAAAACACTGCATTTGGGTAGAGTATGCAAACATCTTCATTGAACAAAGTCTTGGAATTCCATGGAAGGAAGGCACTATTTAATGAGTATTTTCAGAGATTGGAGCCAGAAAAACTGGTGTATGGCTGCATAATGAATAAGTCAGGCTGTGTGGAAATGCTGGAAAGCCACGACAAGAACCAGTAACCAGATGAAACACAGAATCCATGGCTTTTAAAAAAAGAAATGCATTCATTGAAGGAATAGACTGCAGCATTGTCAGGAAAAACTAGCAGAGGGCAAGCAACAAATCTCCCCTCTAGAGGTCAGAAGAGAATCTCACCAATCCAATTAAAAAATGGCAAAAAGCAAGAGACAGACATATTTCAAATCAGGAACCACAACTTGTCCACAGCCTTATGAACATTAGTCATCATCACTAGCACCCAAGGAAATAACATTAAAAACAGCATTGATATTTCAGATGTCCCCAGTTAGAATGACATTTATCAAGTTCTCAAATAATAAGTGAAGTGCGGGGAGTGGGAGAAAAATATAATCTTACACATCCAGACTGAAAAATTAAGATTTCCACACTGAAAAGCAATATGTAGAATCCTCCGGATTCTAGGAATATAACTGTCATATGACCCAGTTTTTCCACTCCTTGATTTGAACGCCAATGTACCCAAACCAGCATGTACATGTAACTTTTTAATGTCAATGTTTTAGCACTGTTATCACAATTATAAAGTTATGGAACTAACTCTAATATCCATCAAGGGGAAAATGTGTATAAAAAGATACTTGTCACTGATTTTGAGCAGATTAGTTATTTATAAATCCCAATATTTTATATGAATTCAGTGCCCTAAATGTTCTAACATAAAAGTTGCAACAGCAAATCTCCTTAATTATACAAAGGAAAATACTTTAGTGAAAAATAGGAAACTAATGTATAATCCTCTCAATTCAAATGCCACATTTTCAGCAAACAAGGTAGATGAATTTTCTCAGAGATATCAACCAGAATTCAAAATACTGCTAAATTGCGAAGGCAGAATGGCACTGCAAGATTTCAGAAAAAAACCTTCATTCTTATTTTAACTTTTATAAGATGGAACTCTTTCATAAACTGTGGTTATTGAGGCACCCACACAAGTATTAAGGTAGGTGTAAAAGAGAACTGAGACAGAACTGATGGCTCTGGGAAGCTAGACTTTGGTCCTGTGGTCTGCCTAAGGATGAAGAGTTCTTGGCACTTTCATTGAACGATGTTGTTTGAAGCTTTGTGAAAGAAAGTGCCAAGGTTATTTCTGGTAGAAAAATTGTCCTCCTACAGAACAACACACATGTGCAGACACACATGAGCAGATAGGGTCAAGCCACTCAGCTGGCTTGAGAGGCATTTCAAGTTCTTGTCTATGTTATCACCATGCTGATACTTGTAGACACCCTGCTGGGTATTACAATAAAATCCTGAGAGCAGACAACTTTGACAAGGGTCCCCTTGTAGTAATTCTGTGGGTGAGATCAGAAACCACTGCTTGTCTTGAACTTCCCAGATTCATAGCCAACTCTCCGCCCAGAATGGTGGAGGTTCACCCTCATCATATGTTTTCAGGATAGTGATAGTCAGGAATGGGCTGAAAATTCTCATCAGCAATACATGTGTAATGCTTGTTGGACAGTTACTTGAGTAGAAGTCCACAGAGCACTGCATCTTTAAATAAGTATTTAGAATAATGATAGTGAAGGAGAGTGTGTTTTGAGAATTTAAGTGACAGAAGAATCCAGCAGTGCTGGGGCATTGTTAGGTGCAATGATATTTTCCTTCAGTTTCCAAAAGATTCTGCAAGCAGACTATGACTGCCATGCTCCAATAGGTTGCCAGGAAACTACTCAGAGACATGGAATCTTGCTCATCTCTAGACCACTGGCTACAGGAATCAATCAGGTCCCTAGGCTCCATGAACCAGAGTGTTTGTCAGGAAGTTCCCAAATTAGATAGACCCACTTGTCTGAGTCATGAACAAGTACTGAGGATGAGGGTTTTCTTGAAATTGCTAAATTTCCTCAGTATTCTCTGAGTGTGGTGGGAGACAAAGGAGCAGAGGGGCTCAGCTTATTCATGCAAATATCAGGTTAGGCCTTTTGCAGCTAGCGCAAATAAAGATAGTGTTGGATAATATTTGATTCCCAGAAACTCCCAAAGTTATGTGTGGCTAGATTTAGAAATCCTGGACAGAAATATCTTTTTTTCTACTGTGTTAACATTAGGGAGTCTCAAACTCTTGCTGTTATTGTTCATTATTTTTTGGCCTGCTATTTGTATTTGTTTTCCATGTTATTTCATTTTTCTCTCTTTTTTTTTAAATGAGAGTTTCATTCTATTTGGGGGGGTGGTACCCAGAGACAAATTTTATTCTCACTTTAAATCCTTTCATTTCTAATTTTTATTGCCCTTCTCCTCTTCTCCTATTCTGTCTCTCTTTAGTCCCACCACTTTCACTGTACTTCCTATTAAAAATATATTCCAATAATTGTATCTTAACCAAGGCAGGTGTTTTTGGAGGTCAACCTTGTTATTTCCTACTCCATTTTTTCATTTATTGCTGTTCTAGAGATAATTTAAAACATAGATTTTATGTACAGTGAATACATGTTTTTCTTTATGCTGTGATGGTTGTTGGAGTTTACTCTCTCCTGACAGGAACCAGCCATGCACTTTATGAGAATCAAATAGACATAAAATCCATTGGGTAGGAAAAGTCTGGTATCTGGGAATTTCCATCAGCAATCTTGCTGGTTTTAGAGACTGGCCCCAACCTGTGACTTCTTACACAGTTCCATCAGGTTCAGCACTGCAATGGAGATGGGTTGACCAGGTGAGGCTACACAGCCACACAGCCAGAGTTGGGTGTGGCCACTATGCTAACCAACCTCTTTGCTGCAAGACACCTACCGCACCAAAAAATAACATTCCTCCTGTTTCCAGGTGTGGTGGTGTATGCCTGTAATTCCAGTGACACAGAAGGCTGAGCAGGAGGATTATGAATGCAAAGCCAGTCTCAGCAAAGAGTAAGGTGCTAAGCAACTCAGACTCTGTCTCTAAATCAAATACAAAATACGGTGGGGGGATGTGGCTTAGTGGTCTTGCGGCCCTGAGTTCAGTCCCTAGTACACACACACACACACACACACACACACACACACACACACTTTTCCTCTTTCTGAAAACTTATCCCTGCCTTTGATACACTCTCCCTTAAATGAAGAACTGGAGACATTTTCTAGTTGCTCAGCTGCAGCTCCACTGAAATTGGGGATCCATTTAAGAGCTCTGCTTCACCTTTCAAACTTAATTTCTAGCTCTGGCTCTTATTTCTTTACTAGTTATTTCAGACCTTCTTTTTCTCAGATGGCTTACATCTTATGAGTAGGGTGATGGTGGCCCCGTGATACTCTCCCCTTACAGTGATACTTGTGAGTGAAAGTAGCCTATAAAATATGCTCATTTTCAGCTCTGATACTCAGATGTAAATACTGCCCAGGAAACATCCCAAAGAGAAACTTGCACACTACAAGTACCCACATGAGTCTATGGAATAGAAATCCTTTCAAGTACATGGAAATGAACCACCTACTAACACAGACAACAGGAGAACAGAGGAAAAGACCTTCAAAATGTCATGATTTCCCCAAAATTGCATCCAAAGAATTAGGTCTAACCACAACTAAATAGATAAGGTAAATATAATTAATAGTTGCATTGATTTCTTTAATTTTTTTTTTTAGTTGTAGCTGACCAGTTAACTTCTCTGTACTTAAATATTTAATTACTATGTTTGGATTCCCAAAGAGTATTGTAGTAGGTTATTTCAATTGGCCTAGTTTAATGTCTGGAAGCAAAAAAAAAAAAAGAAAGAAAATAAATGACCAGGAATTTAAATTGACACATGTGCCTACCTTTTGCTGGCAATGTGTAGTATCATCAATATCATGAAAACTCTTCTGTTCTGCCTCGGATGATCTGTCCAAATGTGGCTCTGTTGACAAATTTACAGATAAACTTCTTAAAAAATTCATGTGAAAGACAAATTATCCAAATAAAAAGGAAGAGTATGAATACTCTTATAATTTTGTTTTCCCAGTTATATTTTTATTGAAGTTTTACTTTAGGAGAATGTATGTCGTATGTGAAATTTTTATTGCTGGTGTATGGGCCTGTGTATTTTACCCCAAAACATGTGTATCCTTGGCAAATACTATAATGCTGACTTCAGATCCCAAGTCTTTATATTGGGAGACAGAGTGTCTGTAAAGTCCAAGGTTTACTGGAAACCCTGCAGGGGCCTGCCTCAGCCTCTCAAATACCTGCAATTATGGATGTGTGCCTCTGAACCCCATTTATACTGACATCATTGAAGAGTAATTTTACTGGTCCAATACCCCAGAGAACCACTGGGGGAGACACTAGGTATTCACCAGGTATGATGCCTATAATAACTCACAACTTGATCCATTCAACTTGAATAAAAATTTTATAGAAAAAAATTAAATTTCCATGTAAACCAAAATCATCACACTGTTTACTCTTTGCTCAATTATTAAATTTAAAAATCCTTTGTACTTAATTTTGTCCCAGATAAATGATCACATTTACACCTTAATAAAATGAATTCCATATTGTTTTTCTTTTTAATTTCCCTTTCTTTTCATATTTTTTCTATTAAAATTGCCTCTGTCATGCAAAACATCCATGATTATACCTCTTATTCCTGACATAAACTGTTTTTGCTTTTCCTTGGGACTACTTTAGACATATTACAACTTTGGTATGGGGTAATAAACACATGAGCTGTAAAGTATTCAGTTTCCTATCCAGTTCATCAGTTACTGAACTTGAGGGAACTGCTTTTATATCATGTTACTGTCAACAGGTTTATTTATTTTTACCTATAGTTGAGTTTGTGATAAGAGCTAGAGGTGAAACTAGAGACCAGGGGTAAAGATTTTTCTAGAGATAAAGATGAAAGAAGACTTCAAAAGTGAGGATATCCACTAGACAGAGGAAATGCTGAAAGAATGGAAGGCTATACATAGACACAGGGTTTAAATGGGACATGCTTGTCTGACTATATAGGGATTGGCAAGGAGAATGGCCAGAGGATATTGCAGGCAGAGAGAGGGATCAAATACACAGTGAGACAAAATTTGTATTATGAAAGATTCCTGGAGAAGTTAAGATGCTTGGACATCCTTGTGTTAAAGTGGGCCGATGGTCATATATGCAGTATATGCATAAATAGCAGAACCAACTTCAATGCAATATGCAGGTGACCTTGAGTGGCATGTGCATGAAATGGAGATGAATAATGAGAAGGCAACAGTGCACTAGAAAATTGATGCATCCTGATTGGATGGCATTTTTCTCAAAATATAGAGAGTAGAAAAATTTCAGTGAGATGTATAGAATCAATTTTAACTAAATGAACAAAGACAGAAGGTGGGTCTGAGTAATTTGAGATTCTGTTATTCACAATTACAAATGAGATGCTTAATACAGTGCAGGAACTTTGAATGTTGCTTTCATTTAGCAAGTAGTTTCTCCTGAAGCAAAATCTTCCTCTGTTGAGAGAACTCATTTAGAAGCTTGGTGTGAAATGTTCTGAAATTGGATTTACAAAACCCACAGGACTATCAGAAAAGTCTGTGGGAGAGGATCAATGGGAGATCAACTGCCCAGCATGCAAAATAATCCATTTCAATGCCAAGCATTGAGAAAAACATAAACAAACCATGTCATAGGAATATGAGAAATCTCTTATTGCTATGTGTAAGTTTATTTTTGATTTAGATCATTTAGTCCAAATTCCTGAAAAGAAGTTTCTCCAGTAATAATAGATTCATTTTATAGAAAGGAGTAAAATAAATTACATATGATTATACATTGCATCCTTTCTTGTTATAGACTGATCACATTAATGGTGAAGGACACAAACAAACGTAAAGCATGAAACAAAGTACAAGGTCTTGGAATTAGTCCATACACAAGTTGTCATAATAGAGTTGACATTCTCTTTTCAATGGGTTTCTCCTATGTCACAGGCTGAAACTGACCTCCTAGATTCAAGCATAAACCATATCTTCATTCTCTCAGGCATCTCAGTTCTAGCTCTTCCCCCTTTAATCTCCTTTTAAATTTAGGGAAGAAAGAAAATCAGCCTCATATTTCAACTAACCACTGTAATGACTGCAGTTTGGGAAATATAATTTTAGAGATAAGTATGATATAAGCACTTTTTAATATATTTTCCTCATGAATTTACAAAAATATTTTGAAAAATGGATCAAGCATCAACATCCACATGTTATGGCAATAATCACAACCATTGTGGAATATATATATATAATGTGTGAATAGTTTGTTATCCTTTCAAAGGTTTTATTATATGCTTTCTAGAAAAGTTGTACCACAAAAGTTACCTATATTGAAGTTCCATGTTTGCATCGTCAATTTTACCCTTTTTTCTTCGATTTTGTTCATAGTCTTGATGTTTTTGGAGAAAAAATATAATATACATTTTAGATTTGATCCCATCCAGCACACACTTAATAATGTAAAATAAACATAGAAGATGAATTTTACCTTGCAGGCATCATATAAATCCCCACAAACTGAAAAGAGATTGAGATGATGCTCAAATAAATCTGAATATGCAAAGAGGAGGGGGGAGGTTATGTGGGGGCAGGAAAGATGGTGGAATAGATGGACATTATTACCCTAGGTACTGTATATATATGGTGACACTACACTGTGTACAACCATAGAAATGTGAAGTTGTGCTGCAATTGTGTAGAATGCATCAAAATGCATTCTGCTGTCATATATATACCTAATTAAAATTAATTACTTTCCAAAAATCTGAATATAACAAAACTACCCTCATTACACACTAAATGAATATGGACCCTAGTCCTGGTAGTTAGCATTGGTGAAGACTACTCTAGTTTTAGGAATCCTCTTTCATTTGGGGGCTTTATGTTGAGCAATGACAGAAGACTCAAATGTACTAAATCAGAATCAGGAATATACGTTTCAGAAAACTTGCAGTTAAGTTTCCAGTGGTAAAATCACTTTTGCAATGGTCTTTAATAGAATGCTAGAGATGCAGAATGTTGAAGAGCACAGTGATCTGTTTTCAGAAGAGGAAAAAAGGACCCTGAGGAGTGTAATAAGGAAACTGAGTTTAAAATGTGGCAGCACATATCTTGAGTGAACCCTATCAGAATCATTTTATCCATTTTATTGTAAGCATACTTCCTGTCCCTCATTTGCCTCATAATTAACAAATCCAATGTTTCAATGAGTTTTCAGGAGAAGGTATACTTATGTGCACATCAGAGTGAGTTTTCTGAGCTAATTAGCCCAGATATGTGTGTTTAGAATAAAAGGTAATACACATATTGCTCACTTATGTGAAAAACTGGTGTACCTTCTTTTCCCAGAATCCCTTGTTTAATCAATAATTACTTTCTTTTTGCCCTATCCTGGGAAGACAGTGATTCCTTATCCATTGGAAAAAAAAATATACAGTAAAGCTAAAGTGTTTGGACTAGACAATACTAGTCACTTTTCCAAAAAGGAAAGTTTTCTGAAAGTTTTCAGAATTATCAGATATCAATAGACTAGTGTGTTTCAAAGAAATTTGTTGATACAAGAAGAGTATTGTATTGGTGTTGGAGGAGAAAACTTCATAAAAGTTTTCTGGTTGTAAAATGAGTCTCGTGTGGTTTATCTTGACAGCTTTTTAAGTAATTGCATGCAAGTTCCAGATGATCACAACATTTGCTTTCTAGAGTTCAGAATTTATCTCAGCCAAATGGTGCATTCCTGGAATGTCCAGGGACATGGTTTCTCACAAAGCACCAATAAAATAATGAAATCTACAATATTAAGGATGATAATGAGAATAGTAAATATGGAAATATTAGCATCCTTTAAAGCAATGGATGCTTCAAAAATACAACACGGCTCATATGAATGAGACATATGGATGCCTCACACACTGTGATGCCTCTGGATGTAGATGGAGGGGGAAATGGGTAGCTGCAGGTTACTCAGATTCTTCCAGTTGTAACTGATTCCTATCATGACTGCTTGGGATTTTGAGTTGAAACAGACAAACTGATGAGAATTCTCTCCTGCTCCTCATATTTCCTTGCTAAATTCTATGTTACCTTCCTCACATTCCCATCCCTTTAGCTTTCCCAAAGGAACCCACAGAAGTGGGAGCTTGTCTCCTTACATTTTACATTTTATGTGTGGCTCTTTGCCACGGCTTGCTGCCTGTCAATGTGACAGATATATCTAAGAAATATCTTCTCTTCACCTTAGTCTTTGGGTCCCTCCCACATATCAAGAGACATGCTCCGAATGAAAAGCAAGATTTGTGCTTGCACTTGATCTGGTTGTGTCTTGAAATGTAGGTACTGATAGTGTTTCTTGCATAGTTCCCCAAAGGATATCCAATGCACAGCTCCAAAACATTTTTTCTACAGATCAGGATCATTTGAATCACCTTAGACTATAATGAACATATAGAAGCTACAACCTACTGAGTCAGAACAAGTTTTTGAACATGGTCACTAAGAGATGTTTCCTAAAAGTTGCAGAGTGTCAGTGTGAAATTTGTCAGCTTTTAATTCCTCTAGGTTAATTTGAATGTCGCTCTGGATTCTTCCCTCAAAATAAAGTTTAGAAGAATCTTTAAGCTTTCCAAAGTTAATTTTAGATACCTGTGGATTTGGAAAATGCCCAGTAATAATTCCAAATCCTTTCAAATTTGCTGTTTCTGCCCTAAAATTTTGCCCTAGTGAGTAGCAACATGTTGCATGTCATTAAATTGTACACCTGCCTAATCATTTAAGAAAAGTGAACTTAGCTCTGTGGGAACAGGTCTTCAGTGCTCAATTCATTCCCAACTGTGAGTAAGTCAGGAAGGGTGGAAAAGTTAAATCCTCTCCATCATTCAACTTTGGAACTGGAAACACCCAAATTCTTCCCACATTTTGAAAACCCTATTCTTTTCTCTTCTCACATATTGTTGGGATTTCCTACCCTCTCCTGAGTACCACTGGTTCTTTTTTACTTTTATTCGTTTTGACGATGTGTACTCACTACCTTCATCAGTCTTCTTTCCCTCTTTTTTAGGCCTTTTCCTTATTTAAATTTACCTGTGATAAAAGCATGTCTCAAATGCAACTCACATTTCAGTACCTTTATCTATACATCCAATTTAACCTGTGGCTGAAACCTACAGTGAGACTCCACTTCTTACAATTTTTTCTTAAACATTACTACTTATTTAATATGCACATGTCTTGCACAATTAGTATATACCAGTGCTCATATTTCTTGGACATATTCTTTCCAATGTATTTAGTATTCTATGTGGTTCTTACCTTTTCCAAGTTTACTTATTCCCTCTTTTGTGCTTGCATTGATCTCAACAGATTCAGAAGCAGCACACATCTCCTGATGTTGCTCAAAATCATTCTGGTAATAATAATGACAAAAATGAGTTACATATAGATATTATCATCACTCTTTGCACATCCCCATATTTACAATTGTGCAGTCTTTGAATTGGAGATTAGACCATTACATTTAGTGAAACTATATTTGCTTATGAGTCATGATCTTATGTAGCCCAAATGAAGCTGAGCTCTTCTCTCCATCTAGCTACCCATGGGATAAAACCAGGAAAAATGAAAGAGGAAATGTGTTCTCTGACAACAGTCACTGATTCACATATATTCAAAGCATCTCACATCAGTGCTTAACTAGCAATGTGTGCATTCCCCCAACAAAACTAAGAACACAGTAGAAAATAATCAAAACTCTTTTGAGGCTGGAACTTGATGTTATATAGATTTGAAATTTTAGACATAGGAGGGTTAAATTTAATTTTTTTTAAAAAAATTTTCTTGTGGTTGGACATGATTCATTTATTTGACTGATTTTTATGTGATGCTTAATCAAATCCTGGGTTTCACACATGCAAGGCAAACACTCTTATCACTAAGCCACAACTGCAGCCTGGGAGGGTTAAATGCTTAATGTCAAAATATGATATTTGATGTGATAGAGACTTACAAATGTGTCACGTCAAGTAGAAAGAAAATATGCTTGGAATTGTTTAATTTGAGTCATAGAATCTTCCAAAAATTAATATGTGTCAGTAAAGTATTTACTTCATGAAAATTTCATTTTCAAGGAAGAGAAATTTGGAACAAAAATGCTTTACATTAAGACCTTTACACTGGAAAGCATTTTTGTCCACACAACTAATGTGGACAAAGGAAAACACTGCATTTGGGTAGAGTATGCAAACATCTTCATTGAAGAAAGTCTTGGAATTCCATAGAAGGAAGGCACTATTTAATGACTGAATATTTTCAGAGATTTGAGCCAGAAGAACTGGTGGATGGAGCCAGAAAAACTGGTGCATGGCTGCATAATGAATAAGTCAGGCTCTGTGGAAATGCTGGAAAGCCACGACAGAGAACCAGTGATGAGATGAAATACAGAATCCATGGCTTTTAAAAAAAGAAATGCATTCATTGAAGAAATACACTGCAGCATTGCCAGGAAAAAGTAGCAGAGCACAAGTAGTGAATCTCTCCTCTCGAAGGCTGAGGAGTATGTCACTATCCCAATTAAAAAATGGAAAAAAGCAAGAGATACACAGTTCTTAAATCAGGAATAACAAAATGCCCACTAGAATTCAAGGAAATACCATTCAAAACTGCATTGGCATTTCAGATGCCCACAGTCAGAATGACATTTTTCAAGTATTCAAATAATAAGTGCAGTTTGGGATGTGGCAGGAAAGTCCAATCCTAGACTGCCAGACTGAAAATTAAGACCTTTACACTGGAAAGCATTATGAAGATTTGTTTAGATTCTAGGAATATGATCCAGCTTTCCAACTCCTTCCAATTAATCCCAGTGGATGAATCAGAATGCACACATGATATATGAACTTGAATTTTAGCACTGCAAGTCACATTTATAGAGTTATAGAACTAATTGATAACCACCAACAAAGAATGAATTAAAGAAAACACATAGAATATTCAGCACTTATTTTTTTAATATTTATTTTTGTAGTTATACACAATAACTTTTATTTATTTTTATGTGGTGCTGAGGATTGAACCCAGGGCCTTGCACATGCGTGGTGAGTTCTCTACCGCTGAGCCATAAGCCCAGCCTCTTCAGCACTGATTTTTAGCAATTTGGTTATTCTTGATAAACCATATGGCAAAATGATTCCTCATATAGTGTATTAAAATACTGCCTTAAATCTTTCAAACATATAAAAGTTATAGCAGCAAGATCTTCTTAATTGTATAAAAATTATTTTAGAGAGATAATAGGAAGCTAATATAGATTCCTTTCAACTCAAATACAACATTTTCAGCAAAGGAGAGACTTGGATTTTTGCATGGTTTTCAAACAAAGTTAAAAATACTGCCCAAAATCCTAGGCAGAATTAGACTGTGAGTGCAGGATCTTTTTCACTCTGGTTACCTCACAGAGGCTTTTTTCCTGGGATAACTGAAAAAACATATGTTCCTATTTCAACTTCTATCAGATGAAACCATGGCACAAAACAATAGTTAGGAGGCACCCAAAAGAAGAATTAATATGGGTTTTAAAAATAATCTGAGACCAGATCTGCTGAGAGCTCTGGGTAGCTGCAGCTTGGACCTGTGGTCTGACAAAGATTAAAAAGTCATGGTACTTTCATTGAAATGTGTTGTTTGAAGCTCTAAGCAGGCTGCATTCTAAAAGCACAAATCAGCAGCCATACCAGGGATGGTAAACAATCTCAGCTGAGAGGCATTTGGAGATTTGTTCATATTTCCAACACACTGGTGCTTATAGAAAGTCTCCTGGGGATTACAATGAAATCCTCAGGGCACACACCTTGGAGAAGAGTCCCATTGTGGTAACTCTATGTGCTGGATCAGAAACCACTGCAGGTCTTGCAACTTCAAAACACAGAATCAACTCTCCTTACAGAATGGTGGAAGTTTACCCTGATCAAATGGTGTCAGGATAGTGATAATTAGAATGGGATGGAAACTCTCATCAGGAATACATGTGTTGTGCCTGTTGGATAGTTATTTTGAGTAGAGGTCCACAGAACACTATCTCTTGAAATGGTTGTTTAGAATAATGACAGTGAAGGAGAAGTGCTTTTTGAAAATTCAAGTGACAGAAGAATCCAGCAGTGCTGGGGAATTATAAGGTATAATGGTGTTTGCCTTCAGTTCCCAGAAGAAATCACAGATTCTGCAAGCAGATCATGCCTGCTCTGCTTGAATAGGTTGTAAGAAAACCCCTTAGAGATATGGACTCTTGCCCACCTCTACATCACTGATTATAGGAGCCCATCCTTGGAGTCTGCATTACTCAGTACTTCCCAGGATTCAGGCCAGAGTGTTTGTCAGTTTTCATGTTAGATGGGCCCACAGCCCTGTGTATATGAACAAGTACTAAGGGTGAGAATTTTCTTCAAATTGTAGAGTTCCCTCATTTCTCTGGGTGGGGTGGGGGAACCAACGAGCCTATGAGCTCAGCTTATTCATGCCAATAGCAGGTTAGGCCTTTTAGGGCTAGAGCAAATAAAGAGCTGGATTATTTTTGTTTCCCAGAAACCTCCCAAAATAGGTTTCTAAAATTAGAAATCCTGGACAAACTATCTTCTATAATGTTAGTATAAGGGAAATCTGAAGCTTTTGCTGTTGTTGTTCTTGATATGTTTTTGTCTGCTATTGGTATAGAGTTTTTGCATTATTTTGTTTTTCACCTTCAATCTTATTTTTTTTCTTAAAATTTCATTCCATTACTCTGTGTGTGTGTGTGTGTGTGTGTGTGTGTGTGTGTTTGGGGGGGCTGTGCATTCACTATGAAGTGGCCAATTTAGTTCTCATTTAAAATTTTTCTTTTCAACTTTAGTTCATTTCCCCCTCATCTCCAGGACTTTGGTCTCTGTTATACTCACTTCTTTAACTTTTCTTCATTTTTAACAGAAGACCTAAAAATTATAACCAAGGCCTCTTTTGATTTGCCAGGTAAATATTGTTATTTCCTACTTCATCTCTTCTTTTTGTGGTGTTCTAGAGATGATTTTAAAAATACATTTTATTTACAGGTGTAAGTGTTTTTCAATAAACTGTGATCATTGTTGGGAGTTTATTGTCTACTCTCACAGAAATACCTGTGAGTGAAACTGGCATGTGGAAAATGCTGGTTTTAGAAACTGATACTCAGATATAAGCCCTGCTCAGGACACATCCCAAAGAGAATCTTGAACACTACAAGGACCCACGTGTAATAGTGGATGAGAACCCATGCAAATGCATGTAAGTCCTTTACATAGTAACACAGATCATATGAGAACAGGAGGCAAACAACCCTTCAGAATTTCAGAATTTCCCAAAAATAGCATCCAAAATCTTTGGTCTAACCTCACATAAAGAGGTAAAGTAAATATTTTCATAATTTTATTGATTTCTTGCAGACAATGGATAGGAAACAGGTATTGTTTGTACATTAGCAGAAAAATACCCATCCTGAGGTGTTCTCATTCCATAAGGAGAGAGTTTTGTTTCTTATTGGAGCCTGTTCCCTTCCTCAATGAAGACACTTGCAAACCTTGACCCAGATGACAGGGAATGTGAAATTAAATGTTAAGCCTTTGGGAATGAAGCTGTTTTTTCCATGAATGGATTCAGTAAGTCATTGCCTTTAGCGTGTTCCTAGTTTCAACTGGTTATTTCTAAGTCTCCAAGTTATCACTCTCCACTTATGGATGGCACCCAGATGCAAACACCAACATTCTTCAAAAATATAGGAACAATGCTAACATAAAGCTTACCTGTAATCACCTTGATTTCTAAAGCTATTTTTATATTAATGATCTGTTAACATCTTTACACTAAAATATTAAATTGTGATGTTTGGATCCCCAAAGAGTGTTCTATGAGTTCAATTCACTTGGCCTAATTGATCTACTGAGAATGAGAAAAATAGAAGTAATTTGGAATTTGACACATGTACATACCTGTTTTTTGCTGTGCCCAGCACATTTAAGTCCCCTTTGCTCTTCGTGTGATGACTTTCCCAAATGGGACTCTGCTGAAAAATGCACAAATTTATTAAACTACTTAAAAAATAATGTGAATGGCAATTAATCCAAGTAAAAAGGAACAGTAGTAATGATCCTATCATTTTACTTTCCTCAAGTACAATTTCAATCAAGCTTAATTTTAGGTGAATATATCTCATATTTGATATTTTTATTTTGTTTGCATGTAGGCCTAGGTATTTTATCCAGGGACATGTATGTCCTTGGCAAGAACTATTGTGTTTATACCAAATTCCCTGATTAATATTTGGAGACAGGGCATCTGTAAATACCAAAGTTGGCTTGAAACCTGACAGGGATCTGTCCTCAGGCTTTTAAGTACCTGCAATTATGGACGTGTCCCTCTGAAGCCAGTACATATTGACATAAATTAGGGGTGATACCCTAATTTATATTTCTATGGAAATAGGAGGCATCAGAATTTTTACTATCTCTTCTTTTACATATTATACTTAAAAATGTCCATTGTACATCATTTGTGATGTCTTCCAAAAGTGATCACACTTACATCTTTATCAACAAACTTCATAGTTTTTAAAAATTTGTTTTGTTTCTTTTCTTTTTTACTGTTAGGAATCAGTCTGTCTTGTGAAGCATCTATGTTATTCCTGATGTAAAGTCTTTTTTCTTTTGCTGGGGCTACAACAGACATTTTATAGCTTCCAAACTGGGTAATAAACATGTGATGTGTAAAATATTCACTTTCCTGTCTACTTCCTCAATTCCTGGACTTGAGTGGACTACTTTTATATTATGTTGCAGTCAACATTTGTATTAATTTCCACCACAGTTGAGTTTGTGATAAGAGCCTTAGAAAACAGGTGCTAGTGATGATTTATATTTTAGAGATGGAGATAGTGGAGACTTCAGAAGTGAGATTACCCACCAGAGGCTAGAAATACTCAGAGCTGAAAGGCTGTACATAGAGACAGGGTTTAAATAGGAACATATTTTTTGATGATTTAGGGATTGGTGAGAGAAGAGCAAGAGGACAGTACAGGCAGATAGAGGGAACAAGATAGAGACTTGCAGTAAAGAAATAAGAAGTGCAGTAAACTACAGCTAATGTGAATGTTGCTTTTCTTTACCAAGTAGTTTTTCTTATGGTAATATCATCCTATGTTCAGGAAACTCCTTTAGGAAGAAGGTGGGCAATTTTCTGAATCTTGGATATATGAAACACACCAGAAAATGAGAGGTCTGTGAGAGAGGTTCAGTGGGAGATCACCGCTTAGCATGTAAAAGATCCTGTTCAGTGCCCAGCATTGAGAAGAATAGGAACAAATAAATCATGTCAAAGCAATATGAGCAAATGTTTCTTTGGTATATGCAAGTATATATTTGATTTACAACTCAGTCAAAATTTCTGGAAAACTACTCCAACAAATGGACATCTATGTGCAAAGAAGGGCCAATAAAAGCAGCAAAACGAATTAAATATGTGTGTTGAGTAAAGCCACAAAACTCAAAGTACTAGAACAAAATCAGGAATATGGGTTCAGTAATATTTACATAGTTGAGTTTCTAAAGGAAAAATCATTTTTGGAATGACCAATTATAGAAAGACATAGGTATATATACCAGTGTCAAGATGCAGAATGATCTGTAGTCAGAGGAGGAAAGAAGAAGCCTGAGAAATTCAATGTCAAAATGTGGCAGTACAAATCTTTAGTGAATCTTATCAGAATCATTTAATACATTTTATTATGTTTCCTAATCCTTATTTGCCTTATAATTAATAATTCCAAAATTGTTATGAAATTCCCAGGGAAAATATAATTGTTTGCTCATCATGGAGAGTTTTCTGAGCTAATTAGCTCAGATATATGTGCTGAGAGCATCAGCTAACACCATCTCAATGTTTGTTCATACCCATGTGGAAAACTGGGGTGTCATCTTTTCCTTTATCCACTCGTTTAACCACCATCAGTTTTATATTTTCTCTCTTGTATGAAGAAAGTGTTATAACATCTATGGAAAAAAAAGATGTATGATAAGGCACAAAGGTTTCAGACAAGGCCATCCCAAAGAAAAATTTTTCTGAAAACTTGAAGAGTTATCAGATACCAATGAACCATTGTGTTTTAAAGAAATTGGTAAATACACTAAGAGTAATAGTGTTAGTGTTTGAGGAGTAAACTGAATAAAAGTTTCTGGTTAAAATTTGAGTCTGGTGTGGCATATATAGACAGCTTTTTAAGGAATTGCACACAAGTCTCAGATCATCCCAACATCTATCTGCTTTCTAGAGCTCAGAATTTATCTCAGTAATATGGTGAATTCCTGGCATGTCCAGGGACATGGTTTCTCACAAAAATCAGTAAAAGAATGATGAAAGCAACATATTAAGGCTGTTAATAAGAAATGTATAGATGAAAATATTAGACTTCTTTAAAGTAACGAATCCTTCAAAAATGCAATGTTGCTAATCTGAATGGCACATACGAATACCTCACACAATGTGGTGCCTACTAAATAAGAAGGGGAGAAATTAGTAGCTGTAGGTTACCCTGATTCTTCCAGCTGCTACTGGTTCTTATCATCTTAGAACCAGATTCTGACTTGAAAACAGACAAACTGAAGAGATCTGACTAGAATTGTCTCCATTTACTTGCATTTTCTACCTAAATGCTATTTCCTCCCTCACTTTCCCTTCCCTGTAGTTTTTCCAAAAATATCCATAAAGTGGGAGCTTCTCTTTTTCCATTTTACACCCTTTATATGGATCTTTGCCACTATTTGTTGCCTGCCAAAGTAACAGATTTATCTTAGAAATATCATTTCTTCATCTTAGTCCTATGTCCTTTGCACATCTCAAGAGACATGCTCAGAATGAAAGCAAGATTTATGATTGCACTTGATCTGGTTGTGTCCTCAAACCATAGGAATCAATAGCAGTTCTTGCATATTTCCCAAAAGGAGACACAATGCACAGATGCAAATCATGTTGTCTATACACTAGAATCATTGGAATCACCTTAGATTCTAACGGACAAGTAGAGGCAAGAGTTTGAAGATGGTGCCCAAAGGATGATTCCTTATAGTTGCAGAGTTCCAGTGTGAAATTTGTCATCTTCAAATTTGTCTAAGTTAATTTCAATGTATCTGTGGATTCCTCCCTAAAATATCCCCACAAATTAAAATTCATAAGGATGTATAATACCTTCATTGATAATTTTTCATTACTAATTTTAGATTAACTTTAGATATCTGTGGATTTTGGACATGCTTACTTACCATTCATACTTCTTTCTACTTTTACATTTGGTGTTTCTGCACTATCATTTTGCCCTAGGCTGTATTAACATATTGTATGTCATTAAATCATTTGGGGTAACTGAACTTAGCTCTGTGGCAACAGGTCTTCACTCCTCAATTTATTCCCAACTGTGAATAAGTCAAAAAGGGTGGGAAAGTTTTACTTTCCCCTTCACTCAACTTTGAGAATGGCAACATACAAATTCTTCCCACATTTTGAAAACCCTGTTCTTTTCCCTTTTCAAGTGTTGTTGAAATTTCCTACCCTCTCCTGACTACCATTTATTCTTTCTATTGTTTTTACTATGTGTGCTTACTGCCTTTCTCAGTCTTCACTCCCCCTTCTTCTGTGGTTTTCCTTATTTCAGATTTACCTGTGAGTGAAGCATGTATCAAATGCAACTCACAATGCAATTCTTTAGCAATACATTCAATTCAACCTGTGGCTGAAAATCAATGAAATACACCATTTCTTATGTTTATTTAACCCTACTATTTATTTTAATAGACATATTCCTTGAATAAGTACTGTATACCAGTGCTCATATTTTTTGGCCATGCCCTTTCCAATGTATTTTGTATTCTATATGGTTCTTACCTTGTTCATGTCCATTTATTGTCTTTGTGCTTGGTTCAAATTTACTGGATACAAAAGTAGCACACACCTCTCGATGTTTCTCAGAATCACTCTGGTTAAAATAATGACAATAATAAGTTTCATATAGCTTTCTGCATCCCTCTCTGACCATCATTATATTTATAGTAGGAAGACATTGTAATTGCAGATTACACCATTACATTTTCTGCAACAATATTTCCATGAGACATGAGACACATTTTCACATGCTGTCCTGATGAAGCTGAGCTCCTCTCTTCATCTGGCTACTGATGGGGAACATCAGGAAGAATGAAAGAGGAAATGTGTTCTCTTACACCAAACTCACTGATATGCATATATCCCAAACAACTAACATCAGTGCTTAATTAGTAAGCTCTGCATTCTTACTCAAATCTAAAAACAGAGTAGAAAATTTATTTAAAATGCTTTTGTGAATTAGATTTCATGTTTAACAGATTCACTATTTGTAACAATGAAGGGCCAATTGTTTTATTGATTTATATGATATTTGTTATGATAAGACCCTTCCAATGGGTCACCTCCAGTAGGAAGAAAATACTCTTGGACTTGTTTCAGTTGAGTCTTCAGAGACTTCCAAATATTTGCCTCATTAAGCAAAATATTTAGATAGTCAAAATTTCATTTTAAAAGAAGAGAGCGTCAATAAGAGAATGTGTCTATTTTGTATTCTAATTTGTTACATATCACAGAATGATTACAATTCATATTACACATAAAGAACACAATTTTTCATATCTCTGGTTGTGTATAAAGTATAGTGCATATTTTATGTGAACAAAGAAGCACACTCAATTTGGTTAGAGTATGCAATACTTTTCATCAAAAAAGGAACTAATAGGAATTTCAAAATAGTAAGGCAGTAGCACAGCATCACACTGAGTTTCTTAACTGACTACTTTCAAAGTTTGGAATCAGAAAAACTGATGAATTTGCATAATGAATAGGACAGCCTGTGTGGAAATACTAGGGACCCTCAACAGGAATCAGTGACCAGATGAACATACATGTGCCTACACACCATGTAGGGTCAAGCCACTCAGCTGACAGGCATTTCAATTCTTGTCCATATTATCACCACACTGATATTGTAGACACCATCCTGGAAATTACAATAAAATCCTGAGGGCAAACACCTTTGAGAAGTGTTCCATTGTAGTACCTCTGTGGGCAACGCAGTAATCATGGCTTTTAAAACAAGACATGCATTCATAGAAGAAATAGACGGCAACAGTGCCAGGGAAAACTAGTGATGTGCAAGCAATGAATTCCCCTTCTAGAGGATTGAGGAGAGTCTCACAAACCCAATTAGGCAATGGCAAAAAGCAAAAAATAGGAAGTTCTCAAATCAGGAATTACAAATTGTTCACAGATATATCACATTTGGTCAATATCATGCCATGACTTTATTCTCTTTTATTGCTGAGTAAAATTCCATTGTGTACATATGCCACATTTTTTTCCATTCATCTATTAAGGTCATCTAGGTTAGCTCCACAGTTTAGCTATTATGAATTGTGCTGCTATAGGAGGGGGAGCAAGGCAGGAATAGATGGACTCTAGATAAGGCAGAGGGATGGGAGGGAAAAGAAGGGTTCAGGGGGTAAGTAAGGATGGCAGAAAGTGATAGACATCATTATCCAAAGTACATGTATGAAGACATATATGAATTGGTGACAACATATTTTATATACAACCAGAAATATGAAAAATTGTGCTGTACATGTGTATTAACAGTTGTAATGCATCCCACTGTAATTTATATTTTAATAAATAAAAAAGAAATATCATTTAAATCTGAATTGATATTTCAGATGTCCCCAGTAAAAATGATATTCATCAAGTAGTCAAAAAATAATGCAGTGCAGGATATAGCAGGAAAGTCCAATCCTACACTGCCAGACTGAAAATTAAGACTTCTACACTAGAAAGCATTTTGGAGATTCCTCAGGATTCTAAGAATATGACTGCCATTTGACCCAACTTTTCTACTCCTCAATCAGAACCCCAGTGTACCAAAACCAGCATGCACATGTGATTTATGAATGTTGCTGTTTTAGCACTGCAAGTCAAGATTGTAAAGTTCTGGAACTAACTCTGATACCCCCCCAACAGTAAAATGTATTTTAAAAAAACCAAAAAGACACTTAGCACTGAATAAGTAGCAATGAATAAGTAGCAATATACTTATTCATGGTACCCCACTATGTCAAAATGAATCCCAATCCTTTATATGAATTCAGTGCCCTAAAATATTCTAATATACAAAAGGCACAACAGCAAAATCTCCTTAATTATATAAAGAAAAATAGTTTAGTACAAATAGGAAACTAATGTAGATTCCTCTGAGTTCAAATACAACATTCTCAGCAAAGGAGGGAATTGAATTTTTTAAGGTGAATCAACCAGTATTCAAAATACTGCTAAATATTCTAGGCAATATTCAAGAGCCTCATCACCTAATGCACATTATCCATACTTTTTTCCCAGATTTCAGAAAAAAATTTCATCACTATTTTTTAATAAGATGGTCCTCTGAAACAGACAGTAGTTAATGGAGGTACTCACAACAAGTATTAGAGTGGTATAAACTGAAACTGAGACATAGATCTGTTGATAGCTCTGGGTGGCTACATTTTAGTTCTGTGGTCCGCCTGAAGATTAAAAGTTTCTGAAACTTTCACTGAAACATATTGTTTGATTTTCTGTGACAGCAAGTGCCAAGGTTATGCCTGGTAAAAATTGCTCTCCTGTAAAACTACATACATGTGCATACACACCATGTATAGTCAAGCCACTCAGTTGAGAGGCACTTCAAGTTTTTGTCCATATGATCACCATACTGATATTGTAGATACCATCCGGGGAATTACAATAAAATCCTGAGGGAAGACATCTTTGAGAAGTGTTCCATTGTAGTAACTCTGTGGGCAAGATCTGAAACCATTGCATGTTTGAACTTCCCAGATGCATAGCCAACTCTCCACACAGAATGGTGGAGGTTCACCCTCTTATATGTTCTCAGGATAGTGATAGGAATGAGCTGAAAATTCTCATCAGGAATACATGTGTTGTGTCTGTGGGGCAGTTAGCTGCATAGTGTTTCATAGAGCACTGCCTCTTTAAATAGGTGGTTTAGAATAATGATAGTGAAGGAGACTGCTTTTTGAGAATTCAAGTGACACAAGAATCCAGCAGTGCTGGGGAATTGTCAGGTGCAATGGTATGTTCCTTCAGTTCCCAAAAGATTCTGCAAGAAGGCTATGACTGCCATGTTCCAATAAGTTGCCAGGAAACCCCTCAGAGACATGGAATCTTGCCCACCTTTAGACCATTGACTACAGGAATCCATCAGGTGGTCTGCATTACATACTGGTTCCTAGGCTCCATGAACCAGAGTGTGTGTCAGGAAGTTTCCACATTAGATAGCCCCAAATTTCTGAGTAGATTAACAAGTAATGATGGTGAGATTCTCCTTGAAATTGCTAAGTTCCCTCAGCATTTTCTGTATGTGGTAGGAGACAAAGGAGCAGAGAAGCTCAGCTTATTCATGCAAATAACAGGTTAGGACATTTGGAGTTAGAACAAATAAAGTGTTGAATAATATTTGTTTCCCAGAAACCCCCAAAGTTATGTGTGAGTAAAATTAGAAATCCTGGACAGAAAGAAATATCTTCTTTTCTACTGTGTTATTATTAGGGAATCTCAAAGATTTTGCTATTATTGTTTTTGATATTTTGTTTGATAATTTCTATGAGTTTTCCATGTTATTTATTTTTCTCTTTCTATTTATTTGAGAGATTTATTCCATTCATTCATTTTTTTGTTAGCCAGAGAGAATTTTTATTCTCATTTTAAATCTTTTCATTTCTCATTTTTATTGCATTTTTCCTCTTCTCCTATTCTAAATCTGCTTACTCTCACCACTTTCACTCTACTTACTTTTTTGAAATATGTTCCAATAATTATATTATAAGCAGGACATAATTTTTTTGCAGGTTAACCTTGTTATTTCCTACTCCATCTCATCATTTTGTGCTGTTCTGGAGATCATTTAAAACATATATTTTATGTACAGTGGATACATATTTTGGTTTATGCTGTGATCATTATTGGAGTTTATTCTCTCCTGACAGGAGCCAATGTGAACTTGGTGTGAAGCAAATTGACTTAGAAGCCACTGGCTTCTTACAAAGCTGTGTCAGGTTCAGCACTGCACTGGAGATGGGTGGACCAGCTGGAGCCACACAGCTACACAGCCTTTCAGAGTTGGGTGTGGCCTGTCAAGATGCCAATCAACTTCATTGCTGCAAGAACCCTAACACACCAAAAAGCAATATTCCTCCTGCTAAAAACTTATCTCTGCCTTTGATCTACTCTCCCTTAAATAAACAACTTGATCCTTTTTCTAGTTGTTCAGTTCCAGCTTCTACTGGGATTGGGGAACCTTTCAGGAGCTCTGCTTTCCTTTTCAAACTTAATTTCTGGCTCTGTCTCTTATTTCTTTACTAATTATTTGAGACTTTCTTTTTTCCCAGGTGGCTTACACCTTCTGAGCAGGAAACTACCCTGGCAAGGTGATGGTGGCTCTGTGATACTCTCCCCTTACAGAGATACTTGTGAGTGAAAGTAACATGTTAAACATGCTCATTTTTCAGATGTGATCCTCATCTATAAACCCTGTCCTGGAAACATCCCAAAGAGAAACTTGCACACTACAAGTACCCAGGAGACACTATGGAACAGAAATCCATTCAAATGCACTGAAATCTACCATCTACTAACACAGACAACATGAGAACAGAGGAAAAATACACCTCTCAAATCTCATGATTTCTCAATAATTGCATCCAATGACTTAGGTCTAACAACAACTAGATACTAAGAAAAAATATGTTAAATAAGTGAATTGATTTCTTGAAGGGAAATGACATAAAATCAATAGAAATTGCATGTATATTAACTGAAAAGTACCCATCCTGAATCATTTTCCATTAACAGGCAGTTCTGTGTCTCATTTGAGTCTGGTATCTTCCTCAGTAAAGACACAGGAATCCATTGTTGGGAGCCATTCTCACACGTGATCGGGTGCCTCCCGTTGAGGGTCTGAGGCACTTTGGCATAAGTTGAAGTTTTTTGGCCTCCCGCTAGGAGGAAACGCTGGCGGCGAGAAGGCGGGCTCATCTGCACCATCTGAATCCACCGCGTGGCGTTGAGTCCTGTAATATCTATTGTCGCCAGTAGATGGAGCTCTGAACTTAAAATTGCGCATGCGACACTCGCGGGCAAAATGATTGTTTCTACCACAAACGTAACATCTACCGCGGGACTTTTGACCTAAATTTTTCGGCCCCAAAGTCTCTTTTAACGCAGCCGCTAAAGTTACTGCTTGCAACTGTGTGGGATCTAAATCAGAACACAGGCGAATAAACTCAGAAACAGTTCCTTTTTTACGATGCGGTCTGAGGACATCTTGACAAATTTTATTAGCGTTCTCAAAAGCCAACTGCCTGACTATAAATTCGCTTGCTCCTGGGTCCCCTATGGATCTGTTGGCAGCCTGATATAGTCGGGCTACGAAATCTGAATAAGTTTCATTGGCACCTTGTCTGATTTTGGTAAGGACTAAATTGGACTGGTCCTTGGGGACGATCTGTTTCCAAGCACGCTTTGCACAGTCAGTTATCTGATTGTATACTGCAAAATCATAATTTAATTGCCTTTCTAAAGCTGCAAAATCTTCAGTCCCTAAAAACATCGTTACTGGCGTTTCTAGGCCCTGCCTTCTGTTTCTCTCTGCTTGCTCATTACAGAAATCACTCCAATAGGTTTTCCAGATTAAGTAATCTCCCCCACTCAGACAAGATCTGGCTATAAAAATCCAATCGCTAGGAGGAAGGGGTTGTGAACAAATATTTTCTATCAGACTTTGAACAAAAGGGGAATTTGGACCATACGTCTCACATGCACTTTTTAATTCTTTAATAGTTTTAAATGGAATTACAGTATGAACTCTTACTCTCTGATCTTGTTCATCAGTTTGCTCAAAAACTGGAAAGAGGTAAAAACCACTAGTATCCTCCCCCATTTCTTGACCCTTCTTAATACCTTGCTGGACTGGGGTAAGAAGAGTCATTTTTAATTTAGCATACCTGTTAAATTTGGTCCTTCTAGCAGGTACCGGCCGAATTTGAATAGCTTGGGCAGGCGGTGTTAAGCGCAGCCTATTAAAATTTCTCTCTAAGTCCTGAATTTCAATATCTGATCCTTCCTCTTCAGACTGTGAGTCACGGTCCGAATCTGAACTATCGCCATTTTGAATTTGGGTTTCTGCACCACGTGGTTGAGAAGAACCCTGAGCCCCTCTAGGAGTTTCTTCCGTATTTTCCTCTCTAGCAAGATCATCTATCTTTTCCGGAGGGCCTTCTAGGATCTGGGAGGTTTCTCCTCTATGATGTTGCTCTGTACAATCGGCCTGCGGGCTAGTCTGATCCTGCGAGCTAAAGTCCACATTTTTAACCTTTGGCTTGGCCCCTAGTGCCTTTGTTTTTAAACGGCTTAAGGGAAAGGGAATTAACTTAGCCTCAGGCTGATTCTCCATTTGAATAGACCTAACAGCTCCTTGAATGCCTTTTAAAAGGTCCTCAGGGGGCCACGAACTTTGGCCCATATATTCAAAAAGACAAACTTCTAGAGCTGTCCATGTTTTCTGTATATTTTCAATGCCTCCAGGTAATTCATTAGAAATACAAACTCTCTGTAACTTCCTTCCTAATTTCTCCCAAGTAAGTAAATTTGGAGATTCCTGTTCGCAAAACCAAGGACAATATTCACCTACAATCTTTAAAAATTGTAATAACTGAGTTTTCTTTATCTGTTTCCCTTTCTGATTAATTATACTGTCTAAAATAGTCAGGTACATTTCCTTATCAGAAGAAGTTGAATTTCCCATTTTAATTAATTTAACGTCTCTTTCCTTCAATAACTCCAGGTATTTTTGTGACCCAATGTCACTTCTTCCTTTATCTTTATCTTTTTCCTTTATTTCTTTATTTCCTTTTTCCTTGTCCTTATATCTTTTTTCCTTATCTTTATAGCGCGCTCCCACTCAATCTAACTAATCTAGAATGCCCCCCTCGTGGGCGCCAAATCTACCACGCGGCCTGCGCAGTGGTTTCATTAATGAGGTTCTAGGCATAAAGTTAGTTAGACGAGATCGAAATAAAAACACAAGACTCAATTACCTTAATTCTATTGCTAGGTCCGAGAGGGCTCCCCTCTCTGGTTCGCTCCTCTAGCCGCCCAGCAGGGCAGCAAGGATTACTCAGGGCTAGCAGGAGAGAGAGAGGGAGCACGCCGGGGAGTAGCCTTTTATTAGGGAACCAGAGATTCAGGGGAGAATTCCATCCAATGAAGGTTGAGGGGGGGCTGCACTCCAAGGTCAGGGTCAGCGATTGGGTCCCCGGGGTCAGTGGTCAGGCACACCCCCACACGGATGGGCTCTCTCATCAGGAGAGGGCCGGGAAAAACTTCGACTTATGCCAAAGTGCCTCAGACCCTCAACGGGAGGCACCCGATCACGTGTGAGAATGGCTCCCAACAATCCATGGAGAATAAAATCTTTAACCTTGTCATGGGTGACAGCTAATGTGAAATTAAACACTGAGCCTTTGGGAATGAAGCTATTTTTACATGAATATGTTCAGCAGTCATTGTATGTATGCATGATCCTAGTTTCAACTTATATGATATTCTCCAATTTATCATTCACCATTTAAGGCTGTCACATACATGAAAATGCGAATATTATTGGAAAATATTAGTGCAATTGCTTGCATAAAGTTTATCTGGCATCCACCTTGATTGCTAAAGGTATTTTGATATTGATGACCAGTTAACTTCTCTGTACTTAAATATTTAATTACTATGTTTGGATTTTCAAAGAGTATTGTAGTTGGTCATTTCAATTGGCATCTGGAAGCAGGAAAAAGAAATGACCAGGACTTTAAATTGACACATATGCCTACCTTTTGCTGGTGATGTGCAGTATTATCCATATCATGAAGCCTCTTCTGTTCTGCCTCAGATGATCTATCCAAATTTGACTCTGCTGACAAATGCACAGATAAACTTAAAATACTTAAAAAAAATTTTTGCAAAAGACAAATTATCCTAATTATAAAAAGGAAGAGTACTAATAATCATATAATTTTATTTGTCCAGTTATATTTTTATTGAAGTTTTACTTTAGAAGAATATACATCATGTTTGAAATTTTTATTGCTGTTTGTGTGTGGGCCTATGTATTTTACCCCAAAACATGTGTATTCTTGGAAAATACTATAATGCAAACTTCAAATCCCAAGTCTTTATACTGGGAGACAGGGTGTTTTTCAATTCCTGGGTTTGCTGGAAACCTGAGAGGCTGCCTCAGCCTCTGAAGTACCTGCAGTTATGGATGTGTGTCTCTGAACCCCATGCATACTGACATCATTGAAGAGTAATTTTACTGCTCCAATACCTCAGAAAACCACGTGGGGAGACACTAGGTATTCACCATGTATGATGCCTATAATAACTCACAACTTGTTCCATTCAAGTTGAATGAAAATTTCACAGTAAAAAAATTAAATTTCTATGTACACTATAATCATCACACTGTTTACTCTCTCTCTTCCTCAATTATTAACTTTTAAAAATCCATTGTACTTCATTGTGTTCCAAATAAATGATTGCATTTACACCTTAATAGAATGAATTCCATATTATTTTTCTTTTTAGCTTCCATTTCTTCTCATATATTTTTTCAATCAAAATTGCCTCTGTCTTGCAAAACATTCATGATTATGCCTGTTATTCCTGACATAAACTGGTTTTCTTTCCTTGGGAGTACCTCAGACAGATTACAACTGTTGTACTGAGTAATAAACATATGAGCTGTAAAGTATTCATTTTCCTACCCAGTTCATCAGTTACTGGACTTGAGAGGACTGCTTTTATATCATTTACTGTCAAAAGCTTTATTTATTTCCACCTGTAATTGAATTTGTGGCAAGAACTAGAGGAGAAAATAGGGGTCAGGGATGATGTCTTTTCTAGAGATAGAGATTAATGGAGACTTAAAAAGTGAGGTTATCTGCCAGAGGGAGGAAATGCTGAGGGTATGTGAGACTGTACATACACACAGGGCTTAAATGGAACATGCCTGACTGACTATAGGGATTGGCAAGGAGAACTGCCAGAGGACATCGCAGGCAGAGAGAGGGATCAAAATACACAGTGAGGAAACATTTGTATTAAGAAAGATTCTTAGTAAATTTAAGATGCTTGGAAATCCATGTTTTAGAGAGGTGTTATGGTCATATATGCACTATATGCATAAATAGTAAAACCAACCTCAATGTGATAAGCATGTGACCATGAGTGGCATGTGCATGAATGGAGATGAAAAATAAGAAGGCAGCAGTGCACTAGAAAATTGATGCAGGCCTGATTGGATGGAATTTTTCCAAAAATACAGAGGGTATAAAATTTTCAGTGAGATTTATGGAACCCATTTTAATTAAATGAACAAGAAAGAAAGTGGCTCAGTGTGCTTTGAGATCCTGACTGTAAAACAAGGTTTCAAATGAGATGTGTAATAAAATGTAGGAACTGTGAATGTTGTTTTCATGTACCATGTAGTTTCTTCTGTAAAAATATCTTCCTGTGTTGAAGGAACTCATTTAGGTGCTTGGTGCACAATTTTCTGAAACCTGGATTTAGAAAACCCACTAGAGAATTAGAGAGGTCTGTGGGAGAGGTTCAGTGAGACAGCAACTGCTTAGCATGCAAAAAGACCTTTTTTAGTAAAATAAAGAAATAAAATATGTCATAGAATGATTAGCAAACACTTCATTGGTATGTGCAAGCATATTCTTGATTTACAACTCAGTCAAAATTTCTGGAAAACTGTTTGCCAATAAATAACACATCCATTTTATATAAAAGCAGTAAAATGGATTACATGTGTGTTGAGTAAAGTCACAAGATTCAAAGTACTAAAACAAAACCAGGAATGTGGGTTCAGTATTATTTGCAGTTAAGTTTCCAAAGGAAAGATCATTTTTGAAATGATCAATTATACAGTTATGTCAAGATGCAGAATGAACTGTATTTAAAGGAGGAAAGAAGACCCCTGAGAAATTCAATGTCAAAGCTTTTAAAATGTGGCAGTACACATCTTTAGTGAATCTTCTCAGAATCTATTCATCTATTTTATTATAAGTACTTTTCCAATCCCTTATTTGCCTTATAATTAAGAAGTCTAAAGTAGTGATGTAAGTCCAGGGAAAGATATAATTGTTTGCTCATCATGGAGAGTTTTCTGATGTGTTTACAGAAAGTCAGCTCACACCATCTGGGTGTTTTTATCCATACCCATGTGGGAAACTGATATAGCTTCCTTTCCTGTATCAGGTGGCTCAACCAATACCAATTTTATTTTTCCTCTGTTGTGTGAAGAAAGTGATCCAACATCTATGAAAAAATAATATGATAAAGCACAAAGGATTCAGACTAGTCCATCAAAAATTGTTCTGAAATCTTGCAGAAATTGCAGATATCAATAAACTATTATGTTTTGAAGAAATTGGTAAATAAGAGTAGTGGTGTTGGTTTTTGAGAAGTAAACTGCATAAAGATTTCTGGTTCCAGTTTGAGATTGATGTGGCATATTTACAATGCTTTTAAAGTATTTTCAAAAAAGTCCCAGTTCAGAACAACATTTGTCCTCTAGAGTTCAGAAGGTATCTCAGCAGTGCTGTGGATTCTTGGCATGTAAGCAACATAGTTTCTCAACGAAGCACCAAAAAATAATGGCTTAAACAAAATTAATGATATTAATGATAAGAATAGTATGAATGAAAATATTAGCTTTCTTTAAAACAATTAATTCTTCAAAAATGCAATGTTGCTCTTCTGAATGACATATATGGATGCCTCACACGTTGTGGGGCCTGCTACATATGGAGGAGAGAAATTGGCAGCTTTAGGTTGCCCTTATTCTTCCAGGCCCCACTAGTTCTAATCATCTCTCCATCACATATTGATATGAAATGAGACAAACTGTAAAGACCTGAAGAGTATTCTCTCCATTTACTCATATTTCCTAGCTAAATTTCATGATTCCTCCTTCATTTTCCCTTCCCTTTAGCTTTTCAAAAAGAACCCTAGAGTGGAGGCTTGTTTCTTTCCATTTTATATTCTTTGAATGGAGTTTTGCCACTTTCTTTCCTAGCAATGTAACAAATTTATCATGGAAATATAATTTCTTCATCTTAGTCTTTTGAGTCCCTCTCAATTCTCAAGAGACATGTTTAGAATGAACTCAATATTTGTCCTTGCAATTGATCTGCTTGTGTCCTAAACTGCAGGAACCCGTGGCTGTTTTTGCATATTTCTCAAAAGGACATGCATTCCCTGGCTGAAAAACATGTTGCCTGAGGACCAGGATCTTTGGAATCACTATAAAATGTAATGGACATGGAGAAGGAAAGACTTGCTCAGTCAGAAAGAGATTTTGGACATGATCCCCAAGAGATGATTCCTTACGTTTTCAGAGTTCCAGGGTGAAATTTGTCAGCTTCCAATTCCTCTAAGTTAATTTCAATATAGCTCTGAATTTTACCTTAGGATGTGCCTTCAAAGTCAAGTTTAGAAGAATCTGTAATCTTTTTCCAACATTAATTTTAGATACCTGTGGGTTTCGGGAATGCTCCACAACTATTTGTACTTCTTTCACCTTTTCCATTTGCTGTTTCTTCATCATGTTTTTGTCCTAGGGTGTAACAAAATGTTGTCACTAAATTTTGTACATGCCTAATCATTTATGGTAAATAAACTTAGCTTTGTGGCATCAAGTGTTATTCCTCAATTCATTTCCAAGTGTGAATAAGTAATGAAGGTTCAGAAAGAGGTGCTCTCCCCTTCATTCATCTTTGTAGTTTGAAACTCACAAATTCTTCCCACATTTTGAAGACCCTGCTCTTTACCCTTCTCTTATGTGGCTTGAATTTCCCACCCTCTCCTTGGTAAAACTTATTCCTCTTTTTCTTTTTGACTCCATGTACTCACTGTCTTTCTCAGTCTTCATTACATCTTCTTATTTTTTCCCCTTATTTTAGATTTACCTGTGATAGAAGCATGTCTTAAATGCAACTCACAATTGTATTCATTTAGCAATACTCCCAATTTAACCTGTGAATGAAACCTAATAAGATGCCACTTCTTATCTTCCTTTTTCCTTGCTAGCTATTTAATAGACATATTCTTTGAACAATTATTCTATGCTAGTGCTCATTTTTTTGGCAATAGTCTCTCTATTATATTTTGTATCCTATGTGTATCTTACCTTTTACATATCCTTTTATACTTTTTTTCTGGTTAAATGGAATGCACCAAATAGACAAGAAGTACACTCATTATCTTGCTCAGAATCACTCTGTTAAAAATAATGGCAATAATGAGTTACATATAGATTTCATCATCACTCTTTAGACACCACCATGTTCATAGATATGAAGTTATTGCAATTGGAGATAAGACCATTACATTTTGTGCAACAGTACTTTCCAAATGAGACACTATCTTATGCATTCCAGATGAAGCTGAGATGCTTTCTTCATCTGGCTTCTGCTGGGGTAAAACCAGGAAGAATTAAGAGAGACTGTGTTCCCTGATAACAAACACTGATATGCATAAATCTAAAACAATTTAAATCAGTGCTTAACTAGCAAACATACTCAGCAACACTATAAACACAACAGAAAATTTATTTAAAACTCTCTTGAGAAATGGACTTGATATTATACAGGTTCAATATTTAAAACAATAAAGGGCAATTTTTTAGTGTTAAAATTGATGTGTTAAGAGATTTTCAAATCTGTCACTTTGTGTAGAAATAAAACACACTTGCACTTGTTTGAGTCACAGAGCTTGAAAAACATGAATCTCATTTAGAAAAATATATATAGTCAAAAATTTATTTTAAAAAGAGAGAAATTCAGAATGAAAATGTGTCTATACTTTATGTAGACAAATGGGCACACTCAATTTGGTTAGAGTATGCAACACTTTTCATTGAAGAATAACTAAAAGGAATTCCAAGAAATTAAGACACTAGCAAAGTATCATGCTGTGTTTACTGTCTGAATATTTTCAAAGATTGGATCCAGGAAAATGGTTATAGGGCTGCATAATAAAAAAGACAGTCTGTGGGGGAAACACTGGAATGCCATGACCCAGAGCCAGTCAACAGATAATACACAGAAACATGGCTCTTAAAAAATGAAATTCATTTGTAGAAGGAATAGGCTGCAGCTGTGCCAGGGAAACTAACTGGGTAGAAGAGAGGAATCTCACCTCTGGTGAGCAGCAGAGAATCTCACCCACCCAATTAGGAAATGACAGAAAGCAAGAGATAGTTCTCAAATCAGGAATTACAAATTGCCCACAGACATACCACATTTGGTCAACATCTAGCACTCAAGGAAATACCATTCAAAATTGCATTAACATTTCAGATTTCCCCAGTCAGAATGACATTTATCAAGTAGTTAAATAATAAGTGCAGTGCAGGATGTGGCAGGAAACTACAATCTTACACTATCAGACTTAAAATTAAGACTTCCATGCTGGAAATCATTATGGAGATTCCTTTGGATACTAGGAATATGATTGCCACATGACCTAGATTTCTCACTCCTTGATCTGAATCCCAATGTATGGAAATCAGTATGCACATGTTACATATGAACTTTGATGTTTTAGCACTACAAGTCAAAATTATAAAGTTATAGGACTAACTCTGATACCCATCAGTAGAAGAATGGAAAACAAAACATGTGGAGATACTTGCCCTGAGTTTGAGCAAATTAGTTCTTCATGACACAACATTATGTCAAAATGAATACCCAAAGGTATATGAAATCACTGTGTGTAGTGATTTTATGGTATATGAAATTTTAGAATATAAAATATAAAGTTGTAACAGAAAAATCTCCTTAATTTTATAAAGGAAAATATTTTAGAGCAAAATTAGGAAACTAATGTAGATTCCTCTCAATTCAAATATAACTTTTTCAGCAAAGGAGAGATTGGATTTTTGCATAGATATAAAGCTGAATTTGAATTACTGCCAAATCTCCCTGGCAGAGTTAGAGTACAAAAATATGATTCTCTTTTTGCTGACTACATTATATATATATATTTTCTTCTTGGAATACCTGAAAAATATACATTCATATTTTAAATTTTATGGGATGGACTTCTGGCAAAAACAGTGGTTATGGAGGCACCCATAACAAGAATTAGGGTCATGTAAAAGAGAAACTGAGATATAGATATACTGAGAGCTTTGGGAAGCTAGAACTTGTTCCTCTGGTCTGCCTAAAGAATAAAAGATCATGACACTTTCATTGAAACATATTGTTTGAAGTTGTGTGACATCATGTGCCAAAGTTATGTCTGGCAGAAAAATGCTCTCCTGCAGAACAACAAACTTGAGCAGACATGCCAGGTATAGTTAAAGACACTCAGTTGAGAAGCATTTGGAGTCCTTATCCACATTTCCACCACACTGGAGCTTTAGAACTTTCCTGGGGATTGAATAAAATCCTGAGGTCAAACACCATTGAGAAAGGTCCCTACAATGTATATCTGTGGGAGAGATCTAAACCACTGCATGTCTAAACTTCTCAGTTGCATAGTCAACTATCTTCACAAAATGGTGAAGGTTATCCCTGATCATATGATCTCAGGATAGTAATAGAAATGTGCTGAAAACTCTCATCAGGAATTCATGTGTTATGCCTGTTGGACAATTAGCAGCAGTGTGGAGGCCTAAAGAGCACTACCTCTTTAAATGGTAGTTTAGAAAAATATTAGTGAGGGTAAAGTGCTTTTTTGAGAATTCAAGTGACAAAATATTCAAGGAGTGTTGGGCATTGTCAGATGCAATGGTATTTTCCTTCAGTTCCCAAAAGAAATCACAGGTTCTGTAAGGATGCCATGACTGCCATGCTCCAATAGGTTGTAGAAAACCCCTCAGAGACATGGAATCTTGCCCACCTTTAGACCACTGACTACAGGAATCCATCAGGTGGTCAGCATTACATACTAGTCCTCAGGCTCCATGAACCAGAGTATGTGTCAGGAAGTTCCCACATTAGATAGACCCATATGTCTGAATACATGAACTCCTACTGAGGGTGAGGGTTTTTCTTCAAATTGCAAAGTTCCCTCAGCATTCTCTGTGTGTGGTGGGGGACAAAGGAGCAGAGGACCTCTGCTTATTCATGCAAAATAACAGGTTAGGCCTTTGGGGGCTATAGGGCAAATAAAGAAATAGCTGGATAATATTTGTTTCCCAGAAACCCCCCAAAGTTATGTGTGTGTCTAAAATTAGAAATTCTAAACAGAAATATCTTCTTTCTACTATATTAACTTTAGGAAGTCTTAAGCTTTCGCTATTGTTGTTCTTGATATATTTTTGTCCAGTATTTGTATGGGTTTCCCATGATAATTTTTCACATTCTATCTAATTTTTTATGACAGTTTTACTCCATTCTCTTTTCCTCCCCCCTGCCACCCTCACCCCCTACCTGGTCACTATTGAGAGATCTTTTTTACTCTCATTTAAAATCCTTTCTTTTACCATTTTATTGCATTTTCTCCTTATCTCTTCTTCTGCCTATCTCTAGTCCCACCACTTTCACTCTTCTTCTTTTTTTTAAATGTGTCCTAATAATTGTATTATAAACAAGGCATCTTTTGTGGCCAGACAAATATTGTTATTTCCTTATCCTTTTCTTAATTTTGTGCTGTTATAGAGATCATTTGAAATACCTATTTTATAGACAGTTGATAAATGTTTTGCTTTAAGCTCTGATCATTGTTGGAGTTTACTATCTCCTCTAACAGAAGTTCTGGAGAATGAAAATTACATGAATAACATGATAATTTTCACACATGGTACTCAGATATAAATTGTGCTCAGGACACATTCTAAAAGGAAACCTGCACACTACAAATACCCACTTACACAAGAAGTGTAAGAGAAGTCCATTCAAATGCATGCAAATCCACCACCTACTAACACAGACAACATGAGAAACAGAGGCAAAAAGACATGTCCAAAATTTTATGATTTTCTAGTAATTGCATCCAATGTCCTAGGTCTAAAAACAACAAAGTAGATAAGATAAATATATTTAATAAGTGCATTAATTTCTTGCAGGAAAAGATATAGTTATTGTTTGTACATTAACAGAAAAGTAACCATCTTGAATTGTTCTGATTCTGTTAACATGCAATACCTCAGCATGGATAACAGGTAATGGGAAATTAAATGTCAAGGCTTTGGGAATGAAATTATTTTATATGAATAGATTCAGTGGTCATTGCAATTATGTATGTTCCTAGTTTCCACTGGCTATTCCTAAGTCTCCAATTTATCAATAATCATTTAAGGATGTTACACATAATAAAATGCAAACATAAGTCAAAAATATTAGTGTAGTTGCTATCATAAAGTTTATCTGTAATCCACTTTGATTTCTAATGTTACTTTCATGTTCAAGACAAGTTAAATTCTCTATACTTAAATATTAAATTACAGTGTTTGGATTCCCAAGCAGTATTTTACAGGGTCATTTCATTTGGCCTGATTTCCCTTCTGGAAGCAAGAAAATGAGAAGTAATCAGGCATTAAATTGATACACATGCATACCTCTAACTGGCAATGTTCAGTATCATCAGGCCTCTTCTGTTTTGCCTCTGATGAAATATCCAAATGTGACTCTGCTGAAAAATGCACAGATTTACTTAAATTACTTAATAAATTAATGTGAAAAACATTAAAAGGAAGAGTAGTAATAATCATACAATTTTATTTTGTCAATTATACTTTTAAATTGAGTTTAATTTTAGGTGACTATACCTACTGTTTGAAATTGCTGGATTTTTTTTATAGGCCTGTGTATTCTACACAGGGACATGTGTATTCTTGGCAAATACTATAGCTCTTACTTCAAATTCCATGTCTTTATATTTGGAGACAGGGTGTCTGTGAAGTCCCTGGATTGCTGGTAACCTGAAAGGGCCTCCCTCTGCCTCTCAAGTACCTGCAAATCCAGATGTGCTCCTCTGAACGCAGTACATACTGACATAACTTAGGAGTAGTTTTACTAACCCAATACTCCAGAACACCATTTGGGGAGACATTAGGTGTCACCATGCATAATCCCTATAATAACTCACATGTGGATCCACTCAAGGTGAAAATTTCACAGAATAAAATTTGCATTTCCTTGGAACAAGAAGCATCACATGGTTTACTATCTCTCTGTTCAAATATTAAGCTTTAAAATCCCATTGTCCTTCATTGTTGGTGTCCCATATAACTGATCACATTTACATCTTGATACAATGAAGTCCATGTTTTTTCTTTTTCACTCTCCTTTTCATTTCTTCTTCTTTCTTTTTATATTAGGAATCTCTGTCTTTTGAAAATTCCATGATTATGCCTGTTATTCTTGACATAATCTGGTTTTGCTTTCCAGGGGGCTACCTGAGATGTTTTTCAGCTTTCCAACTCCATAATAAACATTTAACCATCAAATTATTCCTCTTCTGTTTAGTCCATCAGTTCCTGGATGTGAAGGAACTGCTTTTACATCATGTAGCTCTGAACAATTTTATTTACTTCCACATGTATTTAATTTTGTGGTAAGATATAGAGGAGATAACAGGTGCCAGGAATGAAAACTTTTCTTGAGATAGTGATGAATGGAAACTTCAAAAGTGAGATTATCATCCAGAGGCAGAAAATGCTGAGAGCATGAAAGGGTTTAAATGGAACATGTTTGAATGCCATTATACTGATTGAAAGGAGATCTGAGAGAGGACATTGCAGACACAGAGTGGGATCAACATAGAGAATGAGGCAAAATTTGTACTATGAAAGATTCCTAGGAAAGATAAGATGCTTGGACATCCATGTTCTAAAGAGGGCTGATGGTAATATGTGCAGTATGTACAAAAATATCAGGACTAACCTCAATGCTATGAGCAGGTGAACATGAGGGGTATGTGTATGAATGGAGATGAATGATGAGAATGTAGCATTGCATGAGATTGTTGATGAAGCCTAATTGAAAGGAATGTTTCCAGAAATACAGAGGATACAAAATGTTCAGTGACAAAAATGCTGTTGGAAAATTGGATCATTGGAGTCACCTAAGAACATAAAGCAAATGTAGAAGGAAAGAACTTCTGAGTCACAAGGAGAATCTCCTGGCCCCAATTGACCATACATTACAGTTTGAGAGCTCCAGTGTAAATGCTGTTGGCATCCAATACCTCTACCTTAACTTGAACATAGCCCTGGGATTCTCCGAAAGATGATCCATTCAAATGGAAGTCTAGAAGAAGGTCTAATCTTTCCAAATTTAATTTTAGCTATCTGGGAATTTGGGGACCAATCCGTAATCATTCCTATTTCTTTCCACTCTCCTAATTGGCGTTTCTGCTCTATAAAACCTTTGTACAGACTAGCAAGATTTTATTTGTCATTATATTGTATACATGGATAAACAAACCTAGCAATACGGGATTCCTTCTTCACTCCTCAATTTGATTCCAACTGTGACTAAGTTAAGAAGGTTGGAAAATTTTCACTCTACACTTCATTCAGTTTGGGACCTGGCAACACAGATATGCTCCCCAGATTATCAAAAAGCTGCTCTTTTCCCTGCTCCTATGTACCTGAGTGTCCTTGACTCCACTGACTACAGCTGCTGCCTCTTTCTTCATTGATACCCTGCAATTAATTAATGCCTGTCTCAGTGTTCATATCCTCTTCTTCTCGCTGATTTCTACTTTACTTTGATGGAAGCATGTCTCAAAATGTGCAATTCCTAATTCAGATGCTTTAGCAATATCCCCAGTGTAGCCTGTGACAGAAACCTAATACCATATGACTCATTATATTTCTTTGTCCTTATCAGGTAATACATACTCTCCTTGAACAATTATAATATACTAGTGCTCATGTATTAAGGCAATAGGCTCCGCAATGTATTTTGCATTATTCATGACTCTTACCTTCTCTATGTCCATTTATTCTGTTCTTGGCTCCTGAATCGGACTCTCCAGATACACTAGAAGCACAAACCTCTGGAGGTTTCTCACAGACACTCTGGAGAAAGTAATGCCAATAATGAGTTGCACAAAGATTTCATCACTACCTTTATCTCATCACCATATGTCTATTTTTGAAATCATCCCAATTGGAAATTAGATGAGTGCATTTTAAGCAAGAATGTATGCATTAGTTTCACTGCCTTAGGCACCTCAGATTAAGTGAGCTCTTATATCATTCTGGCTACTGATTGGATAAAACCAGGATGAGGGACATAGGAACCCTGTTCCCTCAGAATATACACACTGACATTCGTATACCCCCAAAACTAGCATCAGCATTTAATCAGTCAACTTTGCACTTCCAGCATTTCTAAGAATGCTGTAGAATTCTTCTTTGAAAGCCTTTTGAGAATGGCCCTTGATGTTCTAGAGCATTCAAATTTTATACCCTGAGTGGTCAATATTTTATTCTGAAAGTACGATACTTGGTAAGATGAGAGTTTCAATTCTGTCACCTTGTGTAGGAATGGGAAACTGTTGTTCTTGCTTCATTTGATTAACCAGAGACTTCCAAAATTTAATGTATTTCAGCAAAATATTTACCAAGTCAAAACTTATTACTTTAAAAAAGTAAAAGATAGTGAGGAAAATGTCTGTGTTTAACATGAACATAACAGTTCCACACACCACTTGGGTAGAATATGCAGCACTTCCATTGAAGAAGAAAGTTAAGAGGTATTTCAAAAGATAAAGGTGACTCCCATGTCTTAAAAGCTGACTATTTGCAGAGGTGGGAGTCATTTGAACTGGTGCATAGCTGCTAGCTAAAAAAGAGAAGCTGTGGGAAAACACAGGAGTGACACAATGGAGAGCCTGTGACCAGATGAAACCAAGAAATATTAAGATACTCAAAGAGGAAATGCATTCATGGAGGAAATAGGATAAAGCCAGGGTAGGGAAAACTAGCTGGCTATGAGAGAGAAATATTCTGACTGGTGATCTGAGGAGAATCTCACCCATCCAATTAGGAAATGGAGAAAAGCAAGAGATAGACAGTTCTCAAAACAACAAATCCAAGTTCACTATAAATACATGAAAAATATATCTAGCATTCAGGGAAATACCATCCAAAACTCCATTGATATTTCAGCTCATGCCAGCCAGTTAGGCATTCATGGAGACTTCAAATAATAAGTGCTGGAGAGGATGTGGGTAAAAATGTACAAAGATACACTGTGAGACTGAAAATCAGGACTTCCCATCTGAAAAGTAGTATGGAGAGTCAGCAGAAGACGAGGAATATGAACACCATGTGCCCAGGATTCCCAAGCCTTCTTCTTATTCCCAATTTACAATGATTCTGTATACACATGAGACACTGGAACTTCAATATTTACAGTGGTTTCTATCACCATTAGAAAGATATGAATGAGCCCAGAGGCACATCAACACAAAAATGGATAATAAACACCTAGAAACATGACAATAAATTTGAGCAAACTATTTTTTCATGATTCACCATCATGTCAAAATGAGTCCTCATATAGCATTTAAAAACACTGTCCTAAAAAATTCTAAAATATAAAACTTGTAACACCTAGATCCCTAAGATTATACAACGACGGCATTTTAAAGCAAAAATGTAGGAAACTTATGTAGACTATTCTAAGGCCAAATACAATCATTTCAGCAAAGGTGAGACTTCTTTTTCCCCCGCAATGTCAAAGAATATTTGATGAAATCCAAACCTTCCAGGCAGAATCTGAGCGTGTGTTTAGGAGCCTCTCCACTCATGTTAGTTTACCTAGGCTTTCTTCCTGGGATATAGAAAAAACACCACCCAGTTTCTTTTTTAGCTATTCAAAGGCTGAACTTGCCATAAAACAGTGGTTTGGAGGTACCCATAACCACAATCAGGTGAGAGTAGGAGATAAAGCAGACACAGAGTTGCTGAGAGAACTGGGCACTTAGAACATGGCCCTGTAGTCTATGTTAAGAATAGTAGTTTATGGCACTGTCATGGCATGATAGTGTGACAGCAAGGGCCAAGGGTAACTCTGGTAGACAAAGGGCAGCCTGCAGTACCATAAACATGAAATGAATACTAGGCATGGGCAACCCACCCTGCTGAGAATAATTTAGAACACTTACCCCCATTAACATCACACAGGAAGTTAAAGCCACCCTCTTTAAGAATTACAATATTGCCCTGAAGACATGGACTCTCAGTGGTGTCTCATCAGGAACCACTGCATCCCTTACACCTCTATGATGCAGTAGCCAGGTATCCTCCCAGAATTTTACAAGGTTACTCATCATATGGGCTCAGGATAGTGAGTGACAGGCATGTGCTGAAGGCTCTCATCAGGAAGAGGTATGTTGCTGCTGTGGAAGTTCTGTAGAGTAGAGGATCACAGAGGCACAGCCTCTTTCAAACAGGTGCTTTGGGAATAATGATAGTGAGCAAGAACTGCTAGTTGAGAATTCAAGGAACAGAAGATTCCAGAAGTGCTGGGGCAGGATCAGGGAGAATGGTATTTTCACTGAGTTCTCAGAAGAAGCCACAGATTCTGAAACCAGGCCATGTCTCTCATGCTCCAATAGGTTGTAGGACAAGCCTCAGTGACTTGGAATCAGGCACAGTACAAGACCTCTGAGTACAGAATTCCATAATTGGAGTCTGCACTACAGATTAGTCTCCAGCCTCCATGCCCACAGAGTATATTAGGCAATTTCTACATTGGATAGACCCATGTCTCTGAGTAAAGAATCCAATACTGAGAATGTATTTCCACAATATTTGCATCCACCAAACCACACAAAGCCTTAGCTTTCCAAAATTAGAAATCCCGGACAGATATTTCTCCATTTCAGTTACATTACTTTCAGGTTTTTGTGAAGATTTCCTTGGTTTTGTTTATGCCTTTTGTGTAAAAGTAAAATTTCTAAGCTGATTCTAAGCTGCAAAAGCCCGAGTTAAAGTGTAAAAGACTGGGCACTGTAAAGTCTCTAAATTGCAAGGCCTGGGCTAAAGAGTAAAAGACCAGGTATTGTTAAAATTCCTCTGCTACCCCTGGAACCTGTAATCCCTGTAGCTGTTAGGACAATACCTGAACGGCCCAGTAAATATTTCTCCTGGTTCCCTGGTTGTTTCATAGCTAAGGGCTCCAAGTAGCTCGGCACATAAGCATCCAGGTCCCAAAACCAATCAGTTTAAATGTGTACCCCGCTTAGGAGTGACCAATCACCCCTGCCCAGACTGTTCCCGCCAATGAATGTACTAATCCTGTCTCAGAGTTGTTGTTCAATTTTCCCGCACCTCATGATGATTTGTTCTGATGTATGCAAAGCCCCCCGCCCTCTCCAAAAAGTGTACTTAAGCTCTGCTTGACCTCTGCTCTGGGCTCTGGGCTGCTCTATCTTCCTGAGTGATCCTGGAACCTCAGCATGCTGAATTAATAAATCCCCTTTTGCCAATTGCATGGAGCCAGTCTCTTGTGTGGTCTCTTTCTCCGACGCTCTGCCGGACCCTTACATTTGTTTGGCCTGATATTTCTAGGGCTTTGCCGGTTTATATATATTTTGTAATACAGTTAATTTTCTAAGATATTTTCACTCACTTTTGATTTAGTTCTCTGATTCCTTTTCATTCTTATTTTAAATTCTTTCCTATTCTCTTTTATATGGAATTTCATCCTCATCTCCTCTTCAGTCTCTAGTTATTATAACCAATTTCATTGTCTTTTCTTTTTAAATTTTGTTATGATGATTTTATTGTCACTGAGGTCTTTTCTTTTTCTCATCAAGGTGCCCATTGCTATTTCCTATGAAGTTCGATTAATTACTAAGTATTATAGGAAATCATATAAAATATACATTTTATTTGTATGATTTGCATGTTTTGCTTTAAGCTATGATTGTTCTCAGAGATTCATCTTTCCCCTTGATGGGATGCTGGTGACTAAATATGTTAAACATGCTCATTTGGGAACTTGACGCTGAGACTGATGGCCTGACCCGAACACATCCTAAAGAAAAACTTGCACACTGAAAGGACACACGCATAACTTTAGAACTAAAATGCTTGCAAAATCTCCTCCTAGGAATGCACACAACAGGGAAAAGAAAGGGGGGGGGAATTAAGTTACCACCAAATATCGTGAGTCCCCCATAACTGCATCCAAGATCTTTTTACTAATGTTCATTTCAGAGGTAGGATGAACATATTTAGTGATTTTGTTGATTTCTTGCATTAAAAAGTCAATGAACTAGAAAGTTTTGCTTGCATGCTAACAGAATGGATACATCCTGAAAGGATGTGACTCCTTCAACAGGCCCTTTGATTTCTCATTTAAGCCCGTTTCCTGCCTCAACTTACATAGTGGAGTCAAGGGAGAATGGAATCTTTAAGACCGGCATGGATTAGTGGAAATGGGAAACTAAAATTTTGAGACTTTGGGAATGATGATCATTTAACAGAAATGTCTTCACTGGCCATTACAGGTTAAGTATTTTCCGAATTTGATTGATCTTTCAGAGTATTAAATTTTTTCCTTATGATATGAGGATGTCACCAAGAAGAAAACTGAAACAATATTCAAAAAATTTTCTCTATTGATATGAAATGAAGGTTACTTTTAAGATTCTGCTTCCTTGATTTCTAAAGCTATTTTCATGTCCTATTATATTCTTTAGACTTAAATGTTAAATTATGATGTTTGATTTCCACGTAAGTCTTGTGTGAGGTCATTTTGTTTGGCATAATTTCCCTTCGTAAGAAAAAAAGAAAAATAAAACATGAATTAATATTGACACATTTACAGACCTGCAGATTTCTCTTTTCCATGCCATCAGTATTTTCCTTCTCTCGTGATGCTGACAAATTGTCAGGTGACTCTGGGGATGAATGCACAGATGTACTTAAATTACTTAAAAGAGTTAGTCTGAGTGAATTTCTAGCCAACAAAAACATAACTGTAAGAATCCTAAAATTTTATTTTCACAATATTTTCAAGTGAAGCTTAATTTTAGGTGAATGTTCATGTTGCTTGAATTTTTTTGATTGTTGTGTGAACTTGGTGGTTCTACCCAGAGCCAAGTGTATCCTTGGCAAGAACTGTAGCCCGATCTTCAAATCCGAGGCCTTCAATTTTTTTGGAGACAGAGTGACTGAATATTCCCTGGCTCGCTGGAAACCTGACATCAGCCTGTCTCAGCCTCCCACTAAGCTTTTTATTACAGAGGAATCCTTCTTCCCCCAGGGCATATTGAGTGATTTGGGGAGTAGTTTTACTAATCCAATACTTCAGAGACAATGGAGGTCACTTTGTTCACTGCATATCTCAAAGATTCAACCATTCGAGGAAAAATGATATTTTGTAGAAAAACAATGTTGAAATTACAATGGAAAAAATAACTTCACACTGTCTCCTATGTTTTTTCCTAATAATAATGTTTAATGAACCACTGCATGGAACATTGGTGTCAACAAAAATATATGTGTATATATGATCACTGTGATATCTTTGACAGTAAACCACATATTCCTATCCTTCCCTTTGCCTTCATTTCTTCTGTTAGGGTTCACTCTGTTTTTGAAAAGATTCGGGTCTTGGTGCCTGAAGTCAACTGGTTTTGCTTCTCTGGTGTTAGCTACCTCAAAACATGACCCTTATTGTACTGGGTAACAACCACTTGACCTGTAAATTATTCCTTCTCTGTCTAGTTCTCAAGGTCCTGGACTTCAGGGGCTGCTTTTACAACAAATTGGTTTGAACACCCATAATAAAGTGTCAGGTAAGTGTCTGAGGCAATAACACTTGGCGTGGGTGGTGTCTTTTCTAGAGGTAGGGATGAATGGAGACTTGAGGAGTGAGGCCATCGGCCAGAGGCAGAGAATGGTGAAAAAGTGGAAGGCTATATAGCATGACATAGAGACAAGGGTTAAGGGGGATGCCATGTGTCTGATAATACAGAGATTGGTGAAAACTGCCAGAAGTTCATGTCGGTAGAAAACGGGCTAAAGATAGATTGAGGAAGACTTGCATTGTGAAAGATGCCTGGAAATATTAAGGTGCTTGGACATACATATACCAAAGAATGTCATCTATGTCATGGGCACATATATTTCTGGAACCATCTCAATTCTGTGGGCATGTGAACTTGAGGGGCATGTTCATGATTGGAGATGAATAATGAGAATGCAAATTGCACTATGAGGTTGATGCAGGCCTGAATGGAAGGCATGTCTCCAAAAGGATCTGGGTTCTGCTTTTAGCATACAGAGGTAACAAACAAACAACAAGTCAAAGACAAAGAATAATGAGCAAACACTCCATTGGGATGTGGAAGAATTTATGGATTGACTACTCTGAGATAAAATTTCAGGAAAGAGTGTTCACCAGCAAATGTTCACTTTAGAAACAAGGGATAAACTAAAGTACATATGATCATACATCTTATTATTTCTTGCCTCAAACTTCCCACAAGAGTTGTCAAAGTCATGAAATGATGTTGTATATAAAACATCACTCAAGTTTGATGCATTTGGTTGATACACTAGATGTCACAGTAGAGTGCACATTGCCTTATAAATGAGATTTTCCTGTATTTCACAGACTGGCCTTGATATCTCGGCTTCCAAAAAACTAGAATTCCTCAGAATATCAGGATTCTGGACTTCAATCCTTCTCCCCAGACCTATTTTTAAAATTTGGGTGGGAAGAAAAATGAGACCCACAACCCAACTAACAGGTGTCATGAAGTTTAATTGTAGACGCCTATGATAGAGGTTATTTTAAAACATCATTTCCTCAGACGTTTACAGAAATATTTTGAAATGTGGATGCAGCAGCAACACAGACCCCATGGGGCAAATCCTCCCAACACATGGCAGAAAATGGATATATCAGGAGTGAGAAGATTGCTATCATTTCCAAGGTTTAAACATAGGCGGTTTTATAGAAGCTGTACTGCAACAGTTACCCGATTCCAGTGTTTTTCCTCTATTCTTCCTTTTCGGTTTCGGGGGAGCTGTAGCTTTGCTTTTGGTGGTCGGCTTGATGTGCATGCAGAGAAGATATTATGTAAGTATTTTACAGTACATTCAGCATACTCTTAATAATATCACATAAACATAGAAGATGAATTACCTTGTCGGAAGCATGTACGTCCTCAGAGCCTGAAAAGCAAGTGAAATATATAATCAATAAAACCTGAATATTAAGAAAAACACATTCATGAGTCTATGAAATAAGTAGAGAGCTCAGTCTGAGTGATAACAATTTTCATTTGCGTTGATACAGACTACATTCGCTTAGGGGTTTTGTGTTTGTGGATTTGGTTGAGTACAATGACAAGACTGAAATGTAGAAAATCAATATGGAGAAAATATCTTTAGTAATTAAAACTTGTAGTTAAGTTTCAAATAATACGAACACCTTTGCAATCATCATAAATATTTAGGCAAATTACGTATACAAATGTGAAGATGCACAATCTGGAGACCACAGTGATCTGTATTTAGAGAAGCAAAAGAGAAACCTGAGAACTTCAATGTCAAACCTGAACTAGTCACATGGCAGTACACATGTCAAGTGACCTATGAATTCTTTAACACATTTTATTATAACTGAGTATCCTGTACCTCATTTGTCTTATTATTAAAAAGTTTTCATCCAAGATCTGTGGAAATGTACACTTAATTTCTCCTCAAACTGTTTTTTTTTTTTCTGAATTCATTGGACCAGGTATATGCATTTAGAATAACAGGTAATACATATATGTGTGTGTGTTTCATACCCATCTGGGACCCTGGCACATCTTCTAATCCTTCCTCATTTGTTTCGGGCAATAGAATATGGTCTTCTTCACCCTTGGGCAAAGATACATGTCCTGCATCTGAAAAAAATGTGAGAAAGCATAAAGGATTTAGATATAGCCATCCACAGCAAACTGGGATCAGAAAGGAAGCAGAATTGACAGATAGGACTGAAGTATTGTGTTTCAAAGTCTTTTATATGAACATGTTAGAAAAATGTCATAGTCTAGGTGGAATAAATTTCTTAAAGAATTCTGTTTAAAAACATGAGTGTGACATAAAACACCCAGACATGATATCACATATTTTCTGAAAGTGCTGTAGAGCAGAAAATGAGGCATCTAGAGATCAGAATTAAGCACAGGAATGGAGTTTATTCTTGCAGCACCAGGGACATGGTTTCATTCCAAAGCACCAATATAATATAAAAATTAAAATCATAATCCGTGTCATCATCATCATCATATAATACTATAACCATATTAATAATCAGTCACTATCTTTAAAAAAACATCTTCAGAAACACTAGGTCACTGATCTAAATCACTCTTATGGATGTCACACACATGGTGGTGCCTGGTAGGTGTGCAGGAGGGTTGCCCTGATTTTTCCAGTCCCTACTTGTTTCAATCATCTGTGGACCAGGTATCATCTCACTTTTGCTTTGAAGGCAGCCACACTGAAAAATGCTGAATTGCTTTCTCTCATTTTCCCCTCCAAAATTTCCTTACTAACTTCTTTATTTTCTCCCACATTTCCCCTTCCTTCTAGCTGATTCAAGCAAAACAACAAACAAAAAAACAAACAGACAAACACAAACTTCTGGTGTGGGAGACTTGATTCTTTCCACTATGCATTGTTTGCATGGGTCATTCCAACTCCTTCCTATCTATACCAATGTAGAAAATTTATCTGAGAAAATGATTTCTAAATCTTGGTCTTTTTCTTATCCCCACTACCTAAGAATTATGCTCAGAAGTATAGCAATATTTATCCTGGCTCTTGATCATCTTCTATTCTGGTGTGTACGATCTACTAGAATGCTCTTTGATGTCCCACAGGAACATTCTTTTCTTGGCTACAAAAATGCTGTTGGCAAACTAGGATCATTGGAGTCACCTAAGAACATAAAGCAAATGTAGAAGGAAAGAACTTCTGAGTCACAAGGAGAATCTCCTGGCCCCAACTCACCATACACTACAGTTTGAGAGCTCCAGTGTAAATGCTGTTGGCATCCAATACCTCTACCTTAACTTGAACACTTTGTTCACTGCATATCTCAAAGATTCAACCATTCGAGGAAAAATGATATTTTGTAGAAAAACAATGTTGAAATTACAATGGAAAAAATAACTTCACACTGTCTCCTATGTTTTTTCCTAATAATAATGTTTAATGAACCACTGCGTGGAACATTGGTGTCAACAAAAATATATGTGTATATATGATCACTGTGATATCTTTGACAGTAAACCACATATTCCTATCCTTCCCTTTGCCTTCATTTCTTCTGTTAGGGTTCACTCTGTTTTTGAAAAGATTCGGGTCTTGGTGCCTGAAGTCAACTGGTTTTGCTTCTCTGGTGTTAGCTACCTCAAAACATGACCCTTATTGTACTGGGTAACAACCACTTGACCTGTAAATTATTCCTTCTCTGTCTAGTTCTCAAGGTCCTGGACTTCAGGGGCTGCTTTTACAACAAATTGGTTTGAACACCCATAATAAAGTGTCAGGTAAGTGTCTGAGGCAATAACACTTGGCGTGGGTGGTGTCTTTTCTAGAGGTAGGGATGAATGGAGACTTGAGGAGTGAGGCCATCGGCCAGAGGCAGAGAATGGTGAAAAAGTGGAAGGCTATATAGCATGACATAGAGACAAGGGTTAAGGGGGATGCCATGTGTCTGATAATACAGAGATTGGTGAAAACTGCCAGAAGTTCATGTCGGTAGAAAACGGGCTAAAGATAGATTGAGGAAGACTTGCATTGTGAAAGATGCCTGGAAATATTAAGGTGCTTGGACATACATATACCAAAGAATGTCATCTATGTCATGGGCACATATATTTCTGGAACCATCTCAATTCTGTGGGCATGTGAACTTGAGGGGCATGTTCATGATTGGAGATGAATAATGAGAATGCAAATTGCACTATGAGGTTGATGCAGGCCTGAATGGAAGGCATGTCTCCAAAAGGATCTGGGTTCTGCTTTTAGCATACAGAGGTAACAAACAAACAACAAGTCAAAGACAAAGAATAATGAGCAAACACTCCATTGGGATGTGGAAGAATTTATGGATTGACTACTCTGAGATAAAATTTCAGGAAAGAGTGTTCACCAGCAAATGTTCACTTTAGAAACAAGGGATAAACTAAAGTACATATGATCATACATCTTATTATTTCTTGCCTCAAACTTCCCACAAGAGTTGTCAAAGTCATGAAATGATGTTGTATATAAAACATCACTCAAGTTTGATGCATTTGGTTGATACACTAGATGTCACAGTAGAGTGCACATTGCCTTATAAATGAGATTTTCCTGTATTTCACAGACTGGCCTTGATATCTCGGCTTCCAAAAAACTAGAATTCCTCAGAATATCAGGATTCTGGACTTCAATCCTTCTCCCCAGACCTATTTTTAAAATTTGGGTGGGAAGAAAAATGAGACCCACAACCCAACTAACAGGTGTCATGAAGTTTAATTGTAGACGCCTATGATAGAGGTTATTTTAAAACATCATTTCCTCAGACGTTTACAGAAATATTTTGAAATGTGGATGCAGCAGCAACACAGACCCCATGGGGCAAATCCTCCCAACACATGGCAGAAAATGGATATATCAGGAGTGAGAAGATTGCTATCATTTCCAAGGTTTAAACATAGGCGGTTTTATAGAAGCTGTACTGCAACAGTTACCCGATTCCAGTGTTTTTCCTCTATTCTTCCTTTTCGGTTTCGGGGGAGCTGTAGCTTTGCTTTTGGTGGTCGGCTTGATGTGCATGCAGAGAAGATATTATGTAAGTATTTTACAGTACATTCAGCATACTCTTAATAATATCACATAAACATAGAAGATGAATTACCTTGTCGGAAGCATGTACGTCCTCAGAGCCTGAAAAGCAAGTGAAATATATAATCAATAAAACCTGAATATTAAGAAAAACACATTCATGAGTCTATGAAATAAGTAGAGAGCTCAGTCTGAGTGATAACAATTTTCATTTGCGTTGATACAGACTACATTCGCTTAGGGGTTTTGTGTTTGTGGATTTGGTTGAGTACAATGACAAGACTGAAATGTAGAAAATCAATATGGAGAAAATATCTTTAGTAATTAAAACTTGTAGTTAAGTTTCAAATAATACGAACACCTTTGCAATCATCATAAATATTTAGGCAAATTACGTATACAAATGTGAAGATGCACAATCTGGAGACCACAGTGATCTGTATTTAGAGAAGCAAAAGAGAAACCTGAGAACTTCAATGTCAAACCTGAACTAGTCACATGGCAGTACACATGTCAAGTGACCTATGAATTCTTTAACACATTTTATTATAACTGAGTATCCTGTACCTCATTTGTCTTATTATTAAAAAGTTTTCATCCAAGATCTGTGGAAATGTACACTTAATTTCTCCTCAAACTGTTTTTTTTTTTTCTGAATTCATTGGACCAGGTATATGCATTTAGAATAACAGGTAATACATATATGTGTGTGTGTTTCATACCCATCTGGGACCCTGGCACATCTTCTAATCCTTCCTCATTTGTTTCGGGCAATAGAATATGGTCTTCTTCACCCTTGGGCAAAGATACATGTCCTGCATCTGAAAAAAATGTGAGAAAGCATAAAGGATTTAGATATAGCCATCCACAGCAAACTGGGATCAGAAAGGAAGCAGAATTGACAGATAGGACTGAAGTATTGTGTTTCAAAGTCTTTTATATGAACATGTTAGAAAAATGTCATAGTCTAGGTGGAATAAATTTCTTAAAGAATTCTGTTTAAAAACATGAGTGTGACATAAAACACCCAGACATGATATCACATATTTTCTGAAAGTGCTGTAGAGCAGAAAATGAGGCATCTAGAGATCAGAATTAAGCACAGGAATGGAGTTTATTCTTGCAGCACCAGGGACATGGTTTCATTCCAAAGCACCAATATAATATAAAAATTAAAATCATAATCCGTGTCATCATCATCATCATATAATACTATAACCAT